>NC_134019.1:39127372-39430872 GCF_040712315.1 Castanea sativa | reverse complement strand
AAGGTAAAAATGATCCTAACCAGCCTAACTTATGGTAAGTCAATGCAAATATTTTAATTACACAATCTACAACGGGAGTCATTGTCAAAGAATACATATTACTGATCACTAGAGAACTAGATTTAATAAATAAAAAAATTGCAAAAATATAGTCGAAAAAAATGGTGTGGAAAGAGAAATAGACCCTACAACTAATGGAAACTAGCCATGGTCCCGCGCGATGCGTGGATAATGCTTTAAGTTGTTACGTGAAAAACTTATATACGTAGAATATCCAAAATATTTTAAAGTAATAATATGAAGTAATGTTGCAATAACATGAATAGATTTTTATTAAATTACTAATGTAATACAAAATTAAGGGGATAGAGAATTTAAACTATAGAGAAAAAGTTACATAAATTAGAAATTAGTTATTGTGGTGTAATATCTTCTCAAAAGAATAAATGTGATGTAATAAGTTGATTGTTTTTTTAATCATTTATTTTTTTGCTGAAATTTTTAATCATATTTTTTGTTTCTACATTGGCTTGGAGTTAGCATAAAAAATTTGTAATTTCATGTAATTTTTTTTTTGAGAAAAAAGTAAATGTTTAGTTGGCTTATGGAAATATCATCTAAAATTTATGATGTCACGTTTATGTTATTGAAGTATGACAGTGGTAAGTTAAACACTCAGTGAAAATAATGATATCTCGTTTTATATATATATATATATATATATATATATATATATATATATATATATATATTGATTGATTTTTTAATAAAACAATTAAGCCGAACCCATTAGAAATAAAAACAAACTAAATCTTAGATAATTAAAAAGAAAAAAATCTACTTGAACACTCCATTTGGAAAAACAAACTTCTAAAATAACTCTACATTCCCAAGAAAAGTTGGCTAAACATAATTCCAGGAAAATGATAATTTGAACAGGATTTCCCCCAAATATTTATATAAGAAATAGTTGAACATATTTATAAATATAGAAACAATAATAATTATATATTTTGGATAAATGTTATTTAATTTTCGTTTCTTTAACTTCACTCCTTCTAATATAGTAGGTTCTATTTTAGAGGATGAAGTAAAATTGAAGAAACAAATTCTAGGTTTCAAATAATGTTCTTCCCTATACCCGCTTCCACCCTTTCAAATACTATCTAAAACTAAATTTTAAAAATGTCTTGAGTCTTGTAACTCAAATGATACCTTCTAGTATTTCTAACAGAGACATCTAATGTTCAAATTTCTCTATTATAACTATCAAGTAAACTAAAAAAAAAAAAAAACTTAACATCTAAGTAACTTTATCGAGTGCAAATTTTGTTTTTATTCTCTAATAAATTATCAACATCGTAAAAAGTCTTCTCAAATTTTGTTTCTAAAAATAAACTCCTTAAAAAAATTGCGCAAACCATGTTTTTGTCAACATAAACACAACAGTATTTTGTCAACATAAATACAACGATAAAAATTGAGACACAATCACGGTGATTTTTTTTTTTTTTTTTTAATATAGAAGTTTCCAATATCAACAACCATATAATCTACACAATATATAATAAGGAAGGCATTTGTAAATTTTTCTTTTTTAATATAGAAGTTTCCACTCTCTTTCCATTTCATTCCTCTCTTATTTTTTAATAGGATAGCTTATGCTGAGTGATCTTTCGGTCATGTCCATCTCCTCTAGCTTAAACCCATCAGTGACCCTAAAGCTAGCAAAAGCACACGAGTTGACATAGCTGGGCACAGTATGATTTTTTTTTTTTTTTTTCTATATAAGAATGAATTTAAAATCTGTTTGGCCTTTTTTGTATGGATCATTGTTAAATTTGTTCTCCACTTAACTCTCATTATTAGAAAAAACAATGCGATTCAATTTTGGACTTTCATGATGAATAGGTTTGAGTTTCATGGTTTGGTAGTCATTGGTTTCTTTGTGTGCCATCAATATTTTCTTCATTTGATCTTCATGTTTGTAGGGAATTGCTTCATTTGATGTTCACGTTTATAGAGAATTGCGATTTGGCTAAGCCTTCGCTTTTTTGCTGACCTTCTCTCAACTAATTAGGATTATTGCTCTCAATATATGTTCCATATTGTTATTGTGTTTGTTATTGACCACAATGTGATTGCTATGTTGGTCTTTGTTTTATAGTAAGAATGTTTTGCATCTTCATTGAAGAGAACATACTATTGTTCTCTTATTCCTTTAGTTTTGATCTTTACCGATCAAAAAAAAAAAAAAATCCTTTAGCTTTGATCTCTATTTAGGAGATGTCGAAGTTGAAATCTCCCAATCACAAGTAGCAGTTTTCATAAATTTTGGGCACAATTAGTTTGAGCTCCTCAAGAATTCTATATGTATGTTTACTTAATTGTCTTTTTTATTTTATTTTGTTGAGAGAGAGTTTCAACTTGTGGTGTCCGCTTTTGATGATAATTCTTTATCATCAGACCAAGACACCAATCAGTTTTTGGTGTAGGCGAAAATTGAACCCCAAATTTCTTATTTAACTATCAGAGACTTTACCAGTTGAGCTAGTTGGAATCCACTGCCTTTCTTATAATTTAATAAAGGTACTTGTAAGTTATAACACAAAACTCTCTGATCATATTTTGATATAGACTTTAAACTTCCTGTTTTACAAAGCTTATATTTAAGTTCGATATTAGTCTTCTATCTATGTCAGAATTTTCATGTAACCAAACATTTTAGCAGTTAACAAGATAAAAGTGAATAAAGAAATTGTTTCAACCACAAGAAATATCTTGAAACTAAACTAGGAAAATGAGAGACATAGGAGAATCTTATGAAATATAAGGAAGATTTATGTATTTATTTTTTTTAACTAAAATATTGTTTTTGTCCATAAAGTTTGCCTGCATTTTGAAATATTTAAAACATTACATTTTTGTCAAGTTATATATATATATATATATATGTATATATATATATATATATATATATATATATATATATATATATATATATATATATATATATATATTAAATCTCAAAACTATAGAAAAAGAAGTTCTTTCAAAAGTGTAACATATCAATGACTAAAGGATGAAAAATATTTTTTAGTTTTTTAGTTTTTTTTTTTTTTCACTACTACAAATTATGACTCCCTAACCTCGGTACATTACATAGTGATCCCAAATTCTCCCTCAAAGCAACTTAGTAGCTCTTGGAACCATTAATTGTTGGTTCAAGTACGAGATCAATACTATGAATCTCATTTTCTGTTCCTCTCCAACATAAATTAATAGCAATGTGGGTTTTTTTTTTTTTTTTTATCGAATTGACTGCCTAGCAAGCAAGAAACATTATCCAATACTTGATGGCAATCAAATTTGTTAAAGACATATTTTATGTAGTTGGCTAATCCTTTGACAAAACGCACTTTACTTGTATTTGGTTAGATCTAAAATGTGTTTAATACTTCAAAGAACATATTGTTTAAGTCTAGAGTTTCTTCCAGGTTGGTTTGTTTGTCTGGGCCTTTAAGTGCTCCACTCCTTGCTGTTGCATCAACTGGAGCGCTATGTGGTAAGCGGTCTTGACTGAAAAGGTCTTCGACCTTTTCTCCATCTATATAAGGGAGTCCCTAGCCTGTGTATTATTGAGGGGTAATGCTAGAATCTCATTCCGAGTTCTGGCCGTGAATAGTGCATGGACCTTGCCCTGATCCCATTGTCTTGTGTCAGCATCTATCAAGTCACACACCTTCAGCTCAGGGTCGGGCTCGCCATTGAAGATAGGGTCGTGAGACAACCACTTGTGTGTAGTGACACCAATACACTCACCGTCGCCTATTTTCCATTTCGAACCAGCAACGATCACATCCCTAGCAGACAGGAGACTCCGCCATACGAATGAAGGGTTGTGGCCCAGTGGGGCCTCTAAGAACGTACTGCTAGGGAAATATCGGGCTTTGTATACTCGATAAAAGAGAGATTGAGTACCATGAATCAGTCGCCATGCTTGTTTGGCCAACATTGCGAGGTTAAAGGCGTTGATGTCTCGAAACCCATACCACCTCTATTCTTGTCTGTACACAACTTCTGCCAGTTCACCCAAATCTTTCTCTCATTGCATTTCTAACCCCACCAATATCCGGCCAAGGTCGAGTTGATGGCGTCGCACATTACTTTTGGAAGCCTGAATAAGCTCATGGAGTAAGTCGGTATAGATTGCGCAACCGACTTTATGAGTATCTCACGGCCAGCCTTGGAGATGAATTTCTCCTTCCACCCTAATACTCTCTTAGTAACATGTTCTTGGATTTCCCTGAAGGTGGTTGTCTTAGCTTTACCCCAACCATCGGCAAACCTAAATACTTCTCGTAATCAGACATGATTATGGCTCAAGCAAATTTTTGATTGAGTCTCGCATGTCTTGTCTGGTGTTGCGATCGAAGAAAAGTGACGTTTTTTGCCGGTTAATGGCTTGTCCAGAGGCCGATTCATATTGTGATAAAATGTTGAGCAACACTTGGCACTCTTGAACTGTGGCTTGACAGAACAGTAGGCTGTCGTCGGCAAAGAGCAAATGAGAAATGGTCACTCCATGCTGACAAGATACAACTCCTTTGATAGACCGATTCGCTTCAGCCTTACGAAGCATTGCAGACAAGCCCTCGGCACACAGAAGGAACAAATATGGCGAGAGGGGATCGCCTTGCTTGATCCCACAAGTGGGTTTGACCAGACCACGAGGCTCGCCATTGATGAGGATCGAGTAAGATGCGGTGCACACCGTTTCCATAGCCAGTCGTATCCATGTATCGTCAAAGCCGAGTTTAGTCATCATATTTCGTAAGAATAGCCACTCAACCCGACCATAGGCTTTGCTAATGTCCGACTTCATCGCCATTTGACCACGCTTCCCTTTCCTCTTATTTCTCATCCTGTGCAACAGCTCAAATGCTACGGTGGTATTATCAGTGATTAATCGATCAGGAACAAAGGCACTTTGGGCGTCAGAGATAATATTAGGCAATATTAATTTGATATGATTGGCCAAAACTTTTGAAAATAATCGTGATACCACATTACCTAAGTTGATGGGGAAATAATCTGAGATGTATTGTGGCTCCTTCTTCTTTGGGATAAGAATAATGTGGGTATAGTTCATCTTGTGTAGGAGGTGGCTAGAGTTCAGGACAGAAAGGACAGCCCTAACCACATCATTCCCTACAATATGCCAATATTTTTGAAAAAAGAATGGGGACATACCATCAGGGCCCAGCGACTTGGATGGATGCATTTGGAACAAAGCTTGCTTTATTTCCTTCGGTGTGTATGGTTGTAAGAGTTGGTGGTTCATGTCCGGGGTTACTAGCTTGTCTACGGGGTCTAAAACAGCCTCTATGTTAGTTGGTTGAGACGAAGTATACAAGGCTTTGAAGTACTGCTCCGCTACATCTGCAATTCCATCATCCGTGGTACACCACTCATTATTGGCATTAAAGGTCCCAGCAATATGATTTTTTCATCTCCATTGGCTTGCCCGTTGATGAAAGAATTTGGTGTTCTTATCACCCGCAGGAAGCCAAATGGACCGTGATCGTTGTCTCCACGCCACCTCCTCCTGGTGCAATAATGAGTTTATATCAGCCCTTATACCTCGAATAGCATCATTGTTTTCTGCCTTATTCTGGTTGGCCAGTTCTTCCAGAATCTTGTGCTTCTCTTGGAGTCTCTCCTTAGCGATCCCAAAAGCCGTATGGCTCCACCGCACCAAGGCTTGTCTACACTGCTTGATCTTTTCAAAAACTTGAAACATTGGACTCCCCTCACATACTGACCCCACCCAAGCCTCACATATGGTGTCCTCACATGTTGGGTGGGTCACCCATTTTTCCTCAAACCTGTGTGGGATTTTCTTCATTCTTGTAGGCATACTTGGTTTGTGAGTGCTAACCATAATTTGGACATGATCAGAGTCAGAAGAGTGTAGATGCGTGACATTAGCATGTGGGAACTGTTCTCTCCATTCCAATGTGGCACAAGCCAGATCTAAGCGTGCTTGAACAAAGTTGTCACTCTCCCTACCATTACTCCATGTGCATATGTTCCCTTGAAAGCCTAAGTCGATCAAAGAACAATCCGATAAAGCTTCTCGAAAGTCTAGCATAAGGTGTAGGGGCTTTGGGATACGACCTTGTTTTTCTTCGGACACCAATATTTCATTGTAGTCCCCCACATATAACCATGGGGCCGAGAATCTAGAAGAAAGGTGGCGTAAAAGCTGCCAAGTCTCGTGCTGCCTATGCTCCTCATGACGACCATAGAATCCTGTCACCCTAGAGGGTGTGTTACTGTTATAAAAAAATAAGAGCATTAATATGGTTTGGGGAGTAGGTTTGAATGTGCAAGTTCGTTTCAGCTGTCCAGAGCATTGCTAGCCCACCGTTACGGCCTTCACTTGAAACCGCCAACATGGAAGGGTAGTGTAGGTCATCTTAAATGTGTTTCATCTCCTCAACAAATTGCTTTTGTCTCAATGAGAAACAAAAAATTGGGAACTTTCTCCTTTACCAAAAAGGTAAAGGCATTCACTGCACGTTGGTTCTCAAGCCTCCGACAGTTCCAGCTTAACACGATCATTGTGCTCAACGGGGCTGGCCACAAGCCTCCACCGTTGATGCATTTTTGTCTGAATCATGTTCCTCAGACCGAGGACGTTTTCTGGGTTCCTTGGTGTTTACCACCTTTGTGCAGCATTCAGTTTTCAACCTCCCTCTTTTTACACCAACCACATCGTGGTTTAACTCATTAATGTGCATGGAAATAGTCGTGGGCCTTAGAAACTTTTTCCCCTTACACTTCTTAATATCTTTTACATGGGATGCTTCTTGAGTACATGGGATTTGGAGTGGGTGCACTGTTCCCTTGTCATTCATCGTCCCATCCAGTCCTATAGGGTCTATAGCTGGTTACATGTATGCTATAGGCACACTAAAAAGACCACTTTGCGTAGCTGTCACTTCACTGGTACCACTACCCATGTTTGCGGGCCCCAATGTGGAGCTAGTTTCCTTTGGTGTAATGGCTACTTTCTTTTTTGCTAACCGCTCAGAAATTGCAACTTCAACTTTCAGTACAGTAGGAATGGGATCTCGTGAATCCCGCTCAGTCATATTTTCTTGCGAAAATCACGTGTTGGCCAAAAAATCTGCCGAGATATCATTCGTATCAAAAGAAGCGTTATCCTCGATCAACACTAAGTGTAGTTTGGTGTTCGTCAACCCCCTGGTGGCGTCGTGGCTATTTGATGGGACCCTATTATCATTGGTCACCCCTGTTGGGGCAAAAGGTGTGTTCGCTGGGTCATTCCCCGCCAGAGTTGCCGTCAGACCACCACTTCCCAAAGCTCTCTGTCGGAACCCAGCTTTCAGCCAATCCCCATAGGGTAGTTCTTCCCCTTCAGTAACCTGAACATTGCATTCCTTGGCTTCATGACTGATTTTACCACACTTGAAACACAACCCATACAGCCACTCATACCGAAACGCGATCCATGTCTTATCTCCCTCTGGGTTGACTATCGGGCTGCCTCTACGAATCGGTTTGTCCAAAGGAGTCACCACACGGACTTAGAGAAAGCGCGCTTGGTCTGAGGTAAGTGCCTTACAGTCGACTTTGACAACTTGACCCAAACTGTTTCCAATCTCCAAGCTCGCCTCTGCATTGATGAGATCAAAAGACAGACCCCAGATTTGTACCCAGACAGGCAAGTCGGTGAAGGTGACTGACCACGCCGTCATGCCCCGTTCCCATCGCTTTAGTACCAGGATCCAATTATCAAAGCTCCAGGGTCCATTATTCACTACCCATGATACCTGGCTCTCTAATGCAAACTTAAACTGAAGCAAACCGTCGCCAACCTCGATTATCTTGAGGTTAGGTCCCATTTTCCAAATCGATCGAAGGAGGTTCTTAGCAGCTCTCATGTTTAGTGGGCGAGGTGCTAAGAATTTACCGAGAAGGCTGAGGGAGCACTCTTCTAGAGTTTTATCCCTTTTGTCTGGTCTTACAACGATAACTTTGCCTTCTTCTGAAATTAACTTAATTCGATGCAATCGATCAATAACTTCGGCGTCCATCTCAGTGCTCAAGATTTTTGCCCCTTGGTCTAGTACCTTCCAAGACCAGTGAGGTGTAGAAGAAAGAAAAGGGAGGAGGTTTGCGAAAGAGAACAAAAAAAACCACGAGGACGAGTCGTGGTGAAGAAAGGTAGCTCACCCTAGGTGAGATGGAACTCCTAGCGAGAGGAGAAAGAGCCCCTATTTTGTATTTTCAAAATAGAGGAAAAAATGAAATCTCACAACACGTCGATGATGTACTGTAGAGGAAGAAAGAGGACAAGAAAGAAAGACAAAACCACGAGGAAAGGTCGTGGTGAAGAAAGGTGGCTCACCCTAGGTGAGAAGGAAACTCCTAACGAGAGGAGAAAAAGAATTTTGTTTAAGTCTAGTATTAAAGACATGAAGATTGGACCAAGAAACAAGTGAAAAAAAGGTGTTCACTAAAGCTGGACAGATAGCTCGACACCTGCAGACAATTGCAAATAGATAGCTCGACAATTGCTCTACAGATAGTTATCTATCGAGGTTTAATGAGGCTTGACACCTGCTATCTATCGAGGTTACGAAAATCAGAATTTTCAGATCTGATTTTCAGCCCATGCTTTTGTATTTGTGTAGGGTTTCTTTTCTCACAACCCTAGACATATATAAGGCTTATTTTAAAGGCCGTCACATAAAAGAATACAAGGATAACACATGAAAACGGTGACTGAAGCCTTATTCTTTTTGAAAGAAGCTACTGCGTCTTTGCGCTTTAGGGTTTTGTAACCAAGTGCTTCTTGATCTTCATTGTTGATGAAGTGAAGAACTTTGCAGCCAACATTCTTCTTCCTTAAGTTAGTGAGTGAGTCACGTACTAGGATTTGTGCAAAGGAGTTAGTCACGTATTGGGATCTGTGCATCAAAGGGTGGCGTTCATATATTTAAGAGTTCAGAGGTTCTGAAGCGGTAGAAGGTTTCTGCTGTAAGTTCATCTACGGGGATTGTAGAGTCTAGGGACAAAGGTTTTGTACTGGATCTGACACTTCTCTTTACTATAGTAGATTGTTTTTCAAAAAGGTTTCCCCCTAGGTTTTTTATTGTGAAACTGGTTGGTTTCATTAGTTTTTCTAGCTCATCATATCTTGTCTTATTTATTTTTTTCACTGCATGTTTTTGACATGATATTGATGTTTGTTTGTTTTAGCAAGTTTATTAATAATAAATCTAATTAACAACTTAGATTTAAAACTTGTTAATTCTATCATTTGGGGTCTAAATTTCCCAACAAATGGTATTAGAGCCGGAACACTCTGATTGGATTAATTTCCTGAGTGTGATCCCGTTATCATGGATTGTGGACAATCTCTTTTAATTTCTCATTTATTTGATGACACTAATTATGCATACTGGAAAGTTTGTATTAAAGTTTTTTTGCAAGCCCTAGGTGAACAGGTATGACAAGCTATTGAAGTTGGCTAGATTAAGCCAAAGAAATTGCCGGTGGATTGGGATGATGCAACAATCATAGCGGCAAATTTCAACAGTAGGGCCTGGAATGCTTTGTTTTGTGAGGTGACCAATGAGGAATTCAAGAAAATATCATCCATAGAAGTTACCAAGGAAGCATGGACCATTCTTGAGACCACCTATGAAGGTACCAAGGTAGTGAAGATTGTGAAGCTTCAAAGACTCACTAGTAGCTTTGAAGAAACAAGGATGAAAGAGGATGAGACCTTTGATGAGTTCTATGCTAAACTCAAGGATATTGTGAATTTTGCCTTCAACCTTGAAGAGTTTATAGCAGAATCCAAAATTGTTAGAAAAATCCTTAGGTCCTTACCTGAAAGATTCGATGCCAAGATCACTGCCATTGAAGAAGTGAAGGACATTGATCAACTTCCTTTGACTGAGCTTTTAGGAAACCTTCAAACCTATGAGATGGGATTAGGCTCAATGGGAAAAGGTGGAAAGAGTAAAAATTTGGCTCTTAAGGGTATAGAGGAAGAGATTGAGGACTCTGAAGATGAAGATGAAGATGAAGATGAGGATGAGGATCTAACCTTCATAACTGATGAGATTATCAAGCTTCTTCAATTTAGGAAAAAGGATAAAGGCAAACTTTCTAGGAAATCTAAATCATTTAGGAAGGGTAAGAATGAGAAGCCCCTCATCCAACGCCATGAGTGCAAGGGTTTTAGTCATACAAGGATAAAGTGCCCAAACTACCTAATGAGGGAAAATGCCAAGAAGTCAGAAGATAAAGGGTTGGTTGCTACCTGGAGTGACACTGAGAATGACTCTTCTGATGAGTATGTGGATGAATGTAGTCACGTTATGGCCTTTGCTGCTTCAACCGATAAGGTGATTGTGGAGAGTGCTAGTGACAGTGAAGATTCTTTTGATGATGAAGTATCCAAGAAGTTGACCCTTCAAAAAGCCTATGATAAGCTATGCACTAAATTCATAAGATCTGAAAATACTTCTCATCTTTGTAGAAAAGAGCTTGATGAGGTAAAAACTGAAAAAAGCTAATCTATTAGTCAAATTGGATGAGACTACAAGGTTAGTTGAGACTCTCGTTCTGGAAAACATCTCATTAGAACAGAAGGTCAAGAATCTCGAGATTGAGCTTAGACAAGCTAGAACTCAAATAGAGAGGATGTTTAATGCAAAGCTTGATGAGGTCTTGAGTGCTCAAAAGCCTAGTTCTGATAAGACTAGCTTAGGATATGTTGTCTCCTCCGGCCTCTCCTCTTCCACAACTTTTAAATCAATGACTTTCATTGTCCTTCAATCCGAGAAAGGTAATAAAGGTATGAAATCCAAAACTATTTTTGTTTATTCTAAATCCTTCGTTAGACCTCATGTTTGTCACCATTGTGGTGTCTTGGCTAATTGCTTTAAGTTGTATCCTCAAAAGTAAGTGTCCAAATGGTCACAAGTTTCCTCTCAAGGACCTATACCTTTGTTTGGAGAGTTATCAAAAGTCTTGAACTTTTTAACTCAATTTCAAGAGAATCTTAATTCTTCTATGTCCTTTAGTAGACATACTAGGACACGTGCATTTTCATCTTCACAGCCAAAGATTCATGCTGTGTGGGTGAGAAAGAAGTCTAAGACTTAATTTTTTATTTATTTATGTTTGTCCTCTGCTTTGATTCTTTCTATCTGTAGTAAGACTTTCTTTGCTTGATTTCTTATCTACTTTTGGAATCATGCTTTCATGCATCTACACCTTTCTATCATGTCTTCATGCATTTTCATTTTTCTTTTATGATCTCATGTTGTTTGTCTGTTTTTGTTTGGTTGTTTAGTTTTTTTTTTAAATAAAAAAAATTGAAAATTTTAGAAAAATACAAAAACAGTGTATGTTTGTGTACATTGGTTCTTATGAACCTTAAAATGGTCATTGAAACAGAGTTTTCTAAACTTTGTATCGTTTATAGCTTAAATGAGCATCGTTATGCACAACTAAGCAAGTGAGTTTTGTGGCTCTTTGTTTGTGATGAGTAAGGTTAAGTGATCTCTTGTACTTAACACTTGTATCATTCTTTTTAACAGAAAGGACTAGAAAATTTTAAGAGAAAGGCATAAATAACCATTTCACCACTGTTACCCGTCAATCATGACAACGACATCTGTATGTTTCGGTATAGCAAAAGTGCAATGTCAATGGCATCTGTATGCTTCGGTATAACAAAAGTGCAATGTTTAAAAGTTTAACATAATTGAGTATTTCTTTTCTCTCTTATATACCCATGCATGATTTGCTTGATAAAATAAAATATGCAAAGAAAATAAAAGCAAAAAAGAACAAAATGCTTTAAAATATGATTACAAGCGTGTTTTCTAGGAGATGTGAGAGTTATAGGATGTACCTTGAATGTGATAGTCTCCATCAAATAGTTATGATTGTGTGAGAGTTAAAGTGATTTTCTCATATCTCAAATCGTCATAACTTAGAGATACTTGTGCAATCTTGCGATGTTTTTCACACACAACACGCAATATTCTTTGCTACTCTGATTTGGCCATCACAAGGTTTACATGTGTTGATATATGCTCACTAAACTGTCTTGACTTGTTTTTGAAATATAAAATTGGTTAGACTTGTTTAGTGTGTGTGTGTGTGTGTGTGTGTGTGTGTTTTGGATCAAATGCATTACATTTTTTTTGTTGAGAGATGATTTTGAAAGGTTAAAATGTTAGTTGGATCATTGGCTGAGTTGCATGTTTGATTGCACTCATGTCTGTGTTTTTCCCTTCTTGAAAAATTGTTTTTAAGCTTCTCAACACCTCCTCGACACCTGGCTTATCTATTGAGATCTTCTATTGCCTCTTATCGCAATCTCGACAACTCTCGATAGCTAGGTGGATTGATCGAGAAAGTTCCTGTCCCTTTAATAACTTTTCAATAGTTGTTCTATTCATTGAGGTATGCTCGATAGTTTCTCAACGCCTCTCAATCCATCGAGATCCTCTGCATGCATTGTTTTTCACATATTTTGCATGTTTCTTTTATCTTATCATCCATAGCATCTTATTTCATTATATTCATGCATTTATATAGATTCTTTGTATCCCCTTGATCATCTTTATTTTTCTCGGGTGAAGCTTTCTAGCTTCTTATACCTTTTGTCAATCATGATAAAAAGGGGGAGAAATGGTGGAAATATGTGATTTCTTTTTAAGATTCTACATGTTAGGGGGAGAAATATATGCCCTTGTAAGAGAAACATCTTGTTAGAGGGAGTGTTTATCTCCTTGTTGTTGTAGGAGCTACTTTTAGCTTCTTATTCTTCTTGTACACTGGTCTTGTGACCATGTTTATATACATTGTGCTTATCTTTGATATATATATATATATATATATATATATATATGTATATATGTGATGTTGTATGTTTTCTTCACCTATCTCTACATGTGTTGTTTCTTTTCTTTCTTTATACACATGCTTCTTATTTTTGTTTGCAATCTATTATTTCTGCTTCACACAAAGATGCCTTGATGTGTTTTGTTTAAAGTGTTTCAAAAATACAAGTTGTCAAAGTCTACTTGCCATGAACTCTCTTCTTGCAAAGTTTTTCAAGAGTTTGTAATAAGATAGATTTTATTGTATTCAACAAGTGAGTATGAGTTGAGTGATTTATGACTGCTCTTATATGTTCATTTGTTTATTGTGGTTTTGTCACAGATTGCCAAAGGGGGAGATTGTTAAGGATATATTTTATGTAGTTGGCTAATCCTTTTACAAAATACACTTTACTTGTATTTAGGTAGATCTAGGATGTGTTTAATACTTCAAAGAACATGTTGTTCAAGTCTAGTATTAAAGCCATGAAGATTGGACCAAGAAACAAGTGAATAAAAGGTGTTCACTAAAGCAGGACAGATAGCTTGACACCTACGGACACCTGCGAACAGATAACTTGACAGCTGCTTGACAAATAGCTATCTATCGAGGTTTAATGAGGCTCGATACCTGCTATCTATCGAGGTTACAAAAATCAGAATTTTCAGATCTGATTTTCGGCCCATGCTTTTGTATTTGTGTAGGGTTTTTTTTCTCACAACCCTAGACATATATAAGGCTTATTTTAGAGGCCGCCACATAAGAGAATACAATGAGAACACATGAAAAAGGTGATCGAAACCTTATTTTCTCTGAAAGAAGCTACTGCGTCTTTGCGACTTACAGTTTTGTAACCAAGTGCTTCTTGATCTTCATTGTTGATGAAGTGAAGAACTTTGTAGCCAACATTCTTCTTCCTTAAGTTGGTGAGTAAGTCACGTACTATAATTCGTGCAAAGGAGTTAGTCACGTACTGGGATCTGTGCATCAAAGGGTAGCATTCATATATTGAAGAGTTCAGAGATTCTGAAGCAGTAGAAGGTTTCTGCTGTAAGTTCATCTATGGGGATTGTAGAGTTTAGGGACAAAGGTTTTGTACTAGATTTGAAACTTTTCTTTACTATAGTGAATTGCTTTTCGGGAAAGTTTCCCCCCAGGTTTTTTACTGTAAAACTGGTTGGTTTCATTGCTTTTTCTGGATCATCGTATCTTGTCTTATTTATTTTTTCCACTGCATATTTTTGACATGATATTGAGGTTTGTTTGTTTTAACAAGTTTATTCATAATAAATCTAATTAACAATTTGGGTTTAAAACTTGTTAATCTAAATTTCCCAACAAAATTCAAATACCTGGAGTGTTTGTTTTTTCCCTAAAGTAAAAAAAGGGTAGAGGACGACCAGTCCCTGTAAAACCCCACTTGGGCGTGACTGTAAAAGTATCTATTTGCTAAGGTGCCAATGCCTAAACGTAGATGATGATAGGGTGATCAAGGGTGCTCCCTCAAATGGGTTCAGCCATAGCTTGACCTTAGCCTTAGCCGCCATCTCGACCTATTGAGTATTATACTTAAGAAAGCAAGTAAACAATAGAATGGTATCCTTAATGGCTTGAACAACGAGGATTGATGTGATATTAGAGGAAATGAGGACTAAAGATTGAGTTAGTTAGCATAATTTTTGCCTATATATAAAGGAATTGAGGAATCGGGTTTTGAAGATTATGCATCACTAAAATTCACTTAAATTGAGAAGTCAATTTGTATGTTGCAAGATAAATGCCCTAGTACTGCTTGAGGATACTTATGAAATTCAAGATATTGTCATTCTTTTATATGTTCGGTAATTTTTGAAGGGTAATGACAAATTCGTTATCAACAGAGCCCTTTTGATTGCAAATTACACAGACGGAGAAGTGAAAGATTCTATTCCTGTACCTTTTGAAACATTGTAGACTAGAAATTCTCTTGGTCCATGGTGTTGTGTTGAAAGAGAAGTAATTTTTTATTTTTTGAAATAGTAAGGAAGACCAATGGTTTTAGGAGGTCAATTGGTATCACCAATTAAGGCACAGTGCAATTGCTTTATTAATGCCTAGTACCTAGACTCCAAAGTTCCAGCAGTTTGTTAGCACGACTTTCCAAATATGGCCTATCAATTGAAATACAAGAGAATTAGCAAACAGACATGAAAATGTTTCTTTAAACCATGGATTGCTTGCTGGTTTGGTGGCTTGGGTCAATTAGGGTCTATAGCATCATATAAGACATTATCCACTCAGTCGGTTTGGTGCTTCCATTCAACCAAGCAACCCTTCAAAATCAGGCCCTAGTTCAAATGACCACCAACTCTCTCCTCACTTGTATGTTTCTCAAAACATCACCACGTGAACCGTTAATTTTTCATGCATGTTTGTGTTGCAATGAGCGTGTCATTGTCTAATGCTATGAAGTCCCTTATCAAACATATAGTGTGGTGACAAATGGTTTGCTAAAAAAACATATCTGAAATTTGATCCACATTGTTTCAAATGGGCCACAATTATTTGTGTAGTATTGATTGGCAGGACATGAGGAATTGCAAGAGAGAAAATACACACAACGATTCCTATCAAATCTAATAATTAGTTGGAAGGAAAAACCATGTGATTCCTCATGACATATGTCCTCAAACAAACCCAATTGCCCTTTTATCTTCATCAATATATCTATGAGTTTACTGCCTAACAGCTCTTGTTCTGTCTATACATAATGCTATTCCAAGGATAGCCAAACACCACCATTACTTCTCTCATTTTCCCAAGTACTAAAACTTCATTTCTTTTCATCCATTACCTACTAAAACTTAAAAAGTCATTGTATCACTTGACCATTATTCTTCTTTTTTTTTTTTTTTTGGTGCTGTAAGCAGATTCTACAGTGCATTCATTTGTCTCCAGAGACCATTAATGTGTCCTAAGGCCACTTTGCTGTATACATAGGAGATATTGAAAAGAATAAATTTGTGATTCTAATTTCAGACTTGAAGCAGCCTTCATGCCAAAACCTATTAGTTAGGCCGAAAGGAGTTTGGTATTCATTGTATGGGGGTGGTTTCACAATCCCTTGTACAAAAGATTTTTTATCTCACATTTAGTTTGAATGGCCATGAACTATGGTCAACAAGACATCATAACTGGTAGTTGAGAACACTAACTCTCTAACACAACATACCAAGATACAAATTTTGGATGGGAAAAAAATATATGTATTTTAAGGTTCATGTAAACTGTGAAGTCGATTTAATTCTATAAAGCTAATTGATATTCCAAAATGTTATGAGTTAAGAGTTTTTCTTCTTTTTTATGGATTTTGTTCTCTAAGGTAGCCATGTATAAGTAATTGTTGATGGGTTGCATCTTTATTTGCAACGCAATTAAAAAAATGCCCTTAGGAGCTAGGGCATTCATTAACTTTTCCCATTAAAGAATAATCTTTGTAGAAGTTGATGTATTAGATTATCCATTACAAACAATTATAGTTCACAACACCCCTTATTTCTGTATGGTAATTGAAATGTTAGTTGCTATGTCTTACCATTCTAAAAAATAAAGTTCAGAAAACCATCCATATATGTTTTATTTAATCTCGTTACCTAGTTACCTAATTTTTCCATCACTTGATTGGTTGATGAAAATGCTCCTTGAATATGTAAGTCCATTTGCACCCCTGGATATATTGTTAAGGGCATTGTTTATTACGCATTGTTATAGGTGTTTTTATAACTTGAAAACTTGACTTTAACCGTTTTCCGTTTTAAAAACCTAAGTGTGTAACACACTATGTGCAACTACTATTACCCTATAAATAAACCTCTCTGATATTGAAAACTACAAGTGATTGATTTATTTGTTATAACATCATGTAACCCAGCATTTTGGAATTTCAAATCTGGTTTGGTAGAGATGGGAACAAGAAGTAGGGTATAGGTCAAGTGAACTAAGTTTGTCAACTGGAGTTCAAAGCTCAAATGTCTACCAACAGAGCTTTTATTCAACTTGAATAGTGGGGAGGGGGAAGGAACCTTGCTGTTCATTGCATAGAAATCCGATATGCATATCTTAGGTTTATATGCTTAATAAATTCTCACTCCAATGAATGCAATCCCTTCAAATATTTTTTTTGAGCTTGGAAACCTACCAATTGAGATTTCTTTGAAGTTATATCCACAACTGTTAATTTTACAAGTTAAAAGAGGCATATATTTGAAACTTGGATGTATCTATCTAATGATCCTGTCCATATAATCATCCCAATGAGAAGGAAGGAATTAAATGTCTATAGCATGTCCTTCATCTAAATTTAAAGGTTTAATTTTAGAAGAGATTTCTTCTATCCAGATAATAACTTAAGACTTCCAGTGGGTTCTCTGTTGGCTGCCATCTAAGAAGTGGTAGGGCATGATGATTCTCTAAAAGTAGAAAGTTTCACCAATAACAAATGCATTCCTCACGATGAGATGGAAGACAAATCCATGTGATCTCTCATGTTAATGTCTTTCATTGGTGCATGTATATGCCTCTTTAAGTTTTCACCACTCATTACCTATGTCGGAAATTTGTGTGTACCATTTCACCTATATATACACATATCATTGGGTTTACAAGCAACACAAGTCTTTGTATGCACAAGCAAAACAAGCTCTACAAATCCTTTGAGATCTTTTTTCTCTTCTTTCTCCTAAGAGATAAAATCATGGGTTTCCGCTTGCCTGGCATTATTCATGCTATGCAAACTCTTATACGGTCTTCAACTACTGCAAGACAAGCAGCTTCAAAGGCTATAGATGTTCCAAAGGGCTATTTTGCAGTCTATGTTGGGGATAGCCAAAAGACGAGGTTTGTAATTCCAATATCATACTTGAGCAAGCCTTTATTCCAACACTTGCTAAGTCAAGCTGAAGAAGAATATGGATTTAATCGTCCCATGGGTGGTCTCACAATCCCCTGCGGGGAAGATGTCTTCCTTGATCTCACTTATTGGCTAACTGGATGAACGTGGAGGCTAACATTCAGCAAAGACAGTTTTGACTACAATGCCTAAATATGTACAGGAGGCTACTTTGCTGCTTAGCTTCTCATATGAGGTATTCTTCATTCAAGACCTCAATAGTCCTGGATTGATAATCTAATGAGGGTCTCAACTGCATTTGAGCTGGAGAATTGGAAGTGAAATGGATTTTTTGAATTACGGATCTTCTTTAAACCATTTATCCTAAACAAGTCACTCAGTTTTGAATTTAGAATAGTGCAAAAGAGTTTGTAGTGACTTCTTGTGAACTTCCTCTATGTTTGGTCGTGAAATACTTTGAATAAATATATCATTATATTAGTCAAATTTCTTACTTTCCTGCTTTTCATTGATTTATGACTGATGCCAACGTGACGTTAATTCCAAGCAAGCAAAATCAAGAAAAGGAAATCCGTATTGGCATCAATAGGTTGACTCTACTACAAATACCTAGCAATCAGCAAATGCAGGGCAATCCATAACAACATCAATGAGTCGACTCCACTACAAATTCTAGAAACAAACAATGCCAAATCAAGTTTACAAGGTTTTCAATTATTTCCTTCTTCCTCGTGGATTTTGATCTCTAAGGTTGCCATGTATTTTTGAGTAATCATTGACGGGTTGCATACTTATTTGCATTTAAACAATGATCTTTAAAAAAGTTGATGAAGTAGTATCCATTACAAACAATAATAGTACACAACACTCATTTCTATAAGGTAATTGAAATGTAAGTTGTTATGTCACACCATTCTACAAAATAAGTTTCAGAAAACCATCCATACATGGTTCAAATAACCTTGTAATCTAATTTATATATTCTCACTTGGTTTAGGAACTGTGCCATGAAACTAATAGAGTCCATTTGGTTAACATCACTTGACATCGTTTGCAGCATCTCTAATACGTTGTAACATGTGTTCCCCGGGATATGGTTAAACATCCTGATAATAAAGACTACAAGAGGCTGAGCATCATTTGGTGTAGGGAAAAACACTCTCCATTGTGCTTTCTTCCTTTGATCATTTCTCTTAAGTTTGCACTACTAAATTTCTTTGAGAGGAGGTGCAGTTCTAGTGAAGATGATCAACCTTCCCACAGTTAAACATGCTCTCATCTCCCATAACAATATGCACGATTTATTCCCATGGAATTACTTGTCACACTCAGAGCAAGCTTCTTTAAGTCCTGCCTTGAGCATTATGGGGTGGGGCATAATTTCCTATCCTACTTAAGGTAGAGTTACTTCTAAATTTCCTATAAGATCCTTTCTTAGCCTAGTGACCATGAGCCATCCCTTGTTGACATCATGAAAATCTGGTATTTCTTTTTGGATACCCATTCATGGCATTATCTTTGAAATGCTCTTCAAGTCTCATAGGCTCATAGCCTTCTTAATGAACTTCGTATAGTTTCAAACCTTCATGCAATGATGTTGTGTCAGATCCATTCATTTAGATTGCTTGGAATTTGCTGGCTTCCTTAGCTTCAATAGGGAGCAAGTAAAGGGAAATATATAGCTCGGTAAGTTTAGCAACAAACTAGTCCACTGTCATGTTCCTATTGCATTAAGTCCGCAAACTTCCACTCTTTTCGTTCATGAACCACATTGGGTATGTAGTTGACATAGAACAATTCCTTCAAACATATCTCATGTGATACCTTAGATTGTAAGGGTTTGATTGTAAGAATATGTGTATCTTAAGTCCCACGTTGGGCATGTACTTGGTTGAACAGAAAATATAAATGATTATGAAAGAAGCCCTAATTGTAACTTGCCTACTTCATTTGGGTAGCACAAATGTGATTAACACTATCATTATGTCACCTTATGTCATGACATCTTTATTTTTTGAGAAAATTATGTCATGACATCTTAATTGGCTAAGTAAAACCATTATAAATTTATCCATATAACCTTATTAATGGTAAACATACTTTTAAACAAATAAAACTTAAGCATATTTACAAACATATTAGCAAAAATATATTATATTCGGTCTCTTCAATTTCACCAATATTAATAGTTACTATATTATAAGAAAAGGTAAATTAGTGAGATAAATATAAATATTTTAAACACAAAAACCCTAAATATATTTATAAACATATAAATCTTTGAGATATTTATCAAAAAATAGTAATAAACATAACTCTAAACATATAATGATAATTATTTTGGATAAATGTTATTTAAAACTTTTGTTTTTTCAGCTACACATCTTGAAATATAGTGGGTTCCACCTTATTGGTGAAGTAAAGTTAAAACTAAATTCTAGGTTTGAATTATAATTCTCTTTTCTTTGTCATCTTTCAATTTATACTCTAAGATTAACAATAATATTATGATTCCAAATCTACATGTGGACCAACCTACTGGTGTTTTGTCACTACCTAAGTCATAATTTGGTCGAACAACACTAAAGATGTTCTAATGAATACAAAAATGATGCCAAAATGTAAAAGACAAGGAAGGATAAATGATATTAATTGTATTGAAAATATTAGATATATTTGTGAAAATAAAGTTGAATAGTTGAGATTTAAGAGCTATTGAAAGTGGTAATTTAAAATTTCGTTCTTTGCTTACGCAAACCAAACCAAAAAAGGTTTTTGCCTTTGAAAACAATTGCCGAACGGTCTCTGAATACGTATAATGAGTGACTAATTGAAAATTTCTAAACAAAATGACTAAGTTTACTTCTGAATCTATTAGAATTGAAACGCTCTTTTTCAAATGTGTGTGTGTGTGTGTGTGTATATATATATATAACTCTTCTTGAAACCCTCTTTATCAAAGAAAAAAAAACATCTTAAATATATCTACCTTCCCAAAAAAAGGTAGGCTAAACATAATTTCTAAAATATTTATATTAAAAATTTAGATATATTTTCTCTAGGGTGGGTTCCACATTAGAGGGTGAAGTAAAGTTAAACAAACAAATTATAGATTTGGATTAAAAAAAAAAATCTCTTGTAAATTTTTATTTAAAACAAAATTCTAAATCCTGATAGCCTTCTAACTCAATTGGTTTCTCTTTCCTAGTGTTTTTAATGGTGATGTCCAAAATTGAAATCTCCCTTCTACAATTTAACTATCAAACTAATAATTTTTTTTAAACATATATGTAAATACAACAAGTGTGAATTATGAAAAAAAATTCAATTTGTAGTAATTGCCCAACTTCATAAGAACTCTTCTAAAAAAATTTTGGTTAAAAACCTCGTAGAATATGTGTTAAACATATTTGTAAACATAAATATTACAATAAAAGTTGAAACATAATTACATAACCATAATGGAAATTTTTTAAATGAAGAATTTTTCAATATTAGTAACCATATAATCCATATATATATATATATATCTGTGTGTGTGCGCGCGCGCGTGCGTGTTTGCAATTGTTCTAGCTCACTTTTCCAAATTTGGAAATTCCCTCTAAAGTAAGTTCTTTCTTTCTTCTTTTTTGTATAGTTGTGATTTTCAACTAGTTTGTGTTGGCTTTAATTCCGTATCAAATTTGATTGTAATTTCTTCAATCATTTTTCATGTGTGTATGTGGGTTTAATTGTAAGGGATGAGTATGAGAAATCAGTGAAGAATTAAGTTTCAAAAGATGAATCAATACAGTTTACGACTAGCTAGCGAGTAGCTCGCGAGAAGCATCCCTCAAAAAGACCACGTGTGAAGTACATGACTGGAAGCTGAAACGCTAGGCTATCAAGTTCCCGAGTGTTTCCCGAGAAGGGCCATCCTACGAAGTACCCGCAAAATATTTTTGTTTGGCAAAAAGTGAAGTTGATTTACCAAATTCTTTATCCACACTATAAATACCCTCATTACCAACGATTTATAAGAAGTGCTTTTCAAAAAGAAAACCCTAACAAATACACTTGAAAGTTAGAGATTGTTACACCCACAATCATCTACATATTTCCTTATGGTTTTCCTCAATTCTTACCTCTCCATCACTAGATCCTTGAGAGGTTGTTAATTCAAATACTTACCACGCTCATTCTGAGTGTTAAGTGAGATTTTGGTGCTGTTGGGAAACATTGGAAGGAGCCACTCATTGGCTGATGCAATCAGGCTGAATTGCGGGATCTGAAAAGTTAGAGAAAACAAGACTCTGAGAAGTCCATTAGCAGCAAGAGCTTGGAGGGTTCAAGTACATAAGGTAGACTAGGCTTGGAGGATATTTTGTTATCTGTATACTCCAACTTTATTTTCTAGTGGATCAATTTCGACTTGGAGGGTTGCGAAAAGATTTTTCACCAAGTTCTTCAGTTTCCTTTTCGACAAGTTCTTCAGTTTCCTTTTCGAAAACACATCTTGGTATTATCTTGTATTTGCATCTCTCTTCCCTACTCTTTAAGCTTTCATTTTATTATTGATGATGGATGAATATGGCTTAGGATAGTGTTATCTGTTCATTGCACACATTTACTCTTGTTCCGTACTTTGTTTAAGTTATAGTAAAAGCAATCTAGCCATAATTTTTAATTGGGGGTGTCTGAACAAGCTCTTGTGTTTTAGCACAAATCTGAGCTTTCATTTTTTATTTTATCTCTCATATTCTTCAGTTTTCTCCGTTAATTTTGTTAGTGATGTGCCATCAAAGATTTCAAGTGCCAACAAAATTAGTTCCCATAAACCAACGAAAACACTCTCAAAACCATGATGAAGAATACAATAAAAAAATGCAGTGGGATCTAGCTACTTTAGTTTATTCAGGTCTCACTCTTTTGGAGCTCATGATTAGAAACAAAATGCAATTGCAAAAGCAATAATGGAGTTGACATCAACACTTACATTTGAGTAGGCTTCATTAGAGCTGTTACTTCCACTGCTTCAATTTTTTCTTATAGTGCCACTTAAGTCCACCAAAGAAATGTACTTGTCTTTATATATTACATTGATATGTCGTCATTTTTGGTAATTTTTTTAAGGATATTCTTGCTAGAATTTTCGTGGAAGTGATAGTTTTCCTTAAATAAATATCACTAGAAAATTTAAAGGGTTTGGCATATGTTAATATCCAATGACCATTAAAACTACAACGAGAAGTGGTTCATTTTGTACTGAATCTATTTATGTTACTTATCACTGGATAATAAAGTGGGTGATAGAAGAAGAAAATAAATTTAAGAGCAAGCAAAAGGATTCAAATATTAATCCATGACATGTTTAGTAAGTGTTATACACTTGGACATCCAATACCAACGTTGATTTTTTTTTGTTCTAATTTTATCGCTATTGATCAGATTGAATTCCTTTTATGAAAAACATGATGAGCATTGACACTTTAGGAATTGTTACACTAGAGGAACTACAAAAAAAATTGGTTTCTCATGGAATAGAAGTAAGAACAACCTTGCATTTTAGGATTTGTAATATTTTAGTTTATTTGGTACCAAACCTAAACCTATGCCTTATTTCTATTTCTTGTGTTTCCAAGTAGATATGGCCTATTCGCTATATTTGTAGATAATTTATTTCTTTCATTATTTTTTTCCTTCCATTATAATGATTTTTGTGTTTTGAATATTAAGAAGAGAACATTTGTATTTTTTATGAGATTTTATTTATTTATTTATTTTTAAACTTTTGAATGTACCATGGTTTCATTGGGCTTTGGGTTTGGGTCCTAAAAGCGTTTGAATGCAATCTCTCTACTTATCATCTCTCTTTTCCCCACTTATTGAAAAACTAAATTGATGTTTCCTCTCTCTCTCTCTCTCTCTCTCTCTCCACTTATTGACATTCCCTCCTCTATTTTTTCCGGCTCTTATGAAAGAATTCATTTTTACGTTTCTTTTTTCACTTTATTCTTAAGAAACTTAATTGCTAACTCCTCTCTCTAATTTTCCGGTTATTGAATAGCTTAATTGTCATTTTTGTTTTTCATTACCACTCAGTACACTAGTCATTTATTAACACTAGTTTGTAACCCCATATATATACATAGATATACTTAAAAGATATATATTAAGATGCATAGTATAATTCTTACATATATAATTTAAATATTATTGATAGTCATTCTTATATATATTTTTTTAACTTTTTAAAAAGTCTTGTAAGAATTTTATTAGGTAAAAAAGTAAATTGTCCATTTTTAAAATATTTTTATGTTCATTAATTCTAGATTCTTTGGTTTTTGTACACAATAAGATACATAGTATAATTCTTATATATATAATTTTAATAGTCATTCTTATATATTTTTTTTTAACTCTTTAAAAAGTCTTGTAATAATGTTATTAGGTAAAAAAGTAAATTTTCCATTTTTAAAATATTTTTACATTCATTAATTCTAAACTCTTTGGTTTTTGTACACAATAACTCACTTGATATGGTCTCACATGTGATTCCAAAATTAAGAAATAAAACTCTCTCTAAAAATAAATAATTTAAAACACATGGCGCAAATTAGACTTCAATTGTAGAATCTAATTGGATTTCCTCTAAAATTTACCTATATATATATATATATATATATAGATGACTAATAAATTTGAATTTTTTTAGTTATACAAAAAAAATCACATAAATATAAAATTATTCAAACTCTCTCTTCCTCTAATTTTATATATAGTGCTAGATATATGATTATGTTTTTTTATGATTTGTTTATATTAGACTCCTTGTTTTCTACACTAAATTAACTAATTTGGCACAAAAATTAAAAAATTTCAATTAGATGGAACATACATATATATATATATATATATATATATATAAACTTGAATTTTTTTTTTTATTTAATGACCAAAATTTATGGAAGAATAATGATCAACAGATGAATAACTGTTGTCGCATTAAATGGGTCAAACGTTGCGTCAATCAGATAAATGCACAACATTAATCAATAGATAGCTAATAGCTGGAAGATACACCTACAGAAGGCATCCTATCTCCACAAATAGTGGTACTCTTTTGGAACTCTCAATATATGATATATATATACACTCTCTAAGTTATCATATTAGCTCTTTGGAGTCTTGATTTAAGAATTGGAGACCCTTAGGCCGGTGCCACATTGGTATCCCCTCCGATTATCCCTCTCTCTTTTGCAGGCTTGTTGGATCATCCAATGCCCAATAGCGATTCCAGGAATTTTTTTAAGGGTAATCCTTAAGAAACTTAAATTATACAAAATTTAATAAAAAGAGAATTTCATACATTGAAAAACACACACACACACACACACACACGCACAAATACATAAAATCTTATAATTTCCTTCTACAAATCTTTTTATTTTGAAATTGTTAGATGATAGTCTCATTATCAATATTGCAAGTTACATCTCTTCAAAAGTTTAGTTAAATAAAATTTTTCTTGAACTTTTATTTTTATTTGTAAGGACCTAATATATTGTTAGGGAGACCAAAGTTTAAGAATAAAATTTGGCTACAAACTTTGTTGTAATCACTCTTACTAAATGAATTAACATTGTTACATATTTTGAACATCTAATCAATGAATTGCATGTTCTCTATATTCTAAAAACACGTTAAAATTGCATGCTAATCGGATGTTGGCTAAAGAAACATTTGAAATGTTGTAAATATGAAGGATTTAAGAAGAAAATGTAATTAAATGGTGGATTTGTTAAAATTCACGTTCAATAAAAAAAATATTAAATAGAGTTGTAGCCTTAATCTACAACTATGCTTGTCGCCAAATTTTGTCCAGAATTTAATTATATTAAGCCTAAAAAAAAATTTAGGGTGGTCACAGTTTTTTTAAAGATAAAAAAAAAAATCATAAATTTTTAAAATTTATAAACAATAGTTTTTTTTTCAAGGATGGTCCTGTGACCACCCTGAACTCGACGTAGAGCTGCCCCTGCCGTTGCCACCTCTTTGAAAACATTTTCCATCAACATCTCTAGACGAACTACCCAACTAAAAGTGAATTTTCACTTAACAGTTTTCATGGTTCCAAAACATACTATTCGAAAATATTTATTGCTTTTTCGAAATTGATTTGAGTTGGGCATGTTTTTATATTAGTGATGATTTCTCTCAAAACAGTTTTTATACGTATACGCAGTTGGTCTCTGTTCCATCAATATTTTCTTCATTTTTGTTGGGAACTGCGTTTTGGCTGTAAGCGCCTGTCTCTTCTATGCCCTTCTCTTAACTGATTATGATTATTGCTCTCGATAAGTTTGCAAAATGTTTCTGTGTTTGATTATTGGCCAGTGTGATATGTTGGTTTGGGTTTGGTCTTTGTTTATAGCAAGAATGTTTTGCACTTTCATTTAAAAAATAATAATAATAATAACATGCTATTTTTCTCTCTTTTTTTATTTATTTATTTAATCACATGCTATTGTGATCATCAATAGCATGCATGTATACAATAGCATACATGCTTTTTGTTCTCTAATATCTTTAGTTTTGATCTCTATGAATCGATGTTCGACTTTTTAAATTTTGGGCACAATCCATTTGAGCTCCTAAAGAATTCTATGTATGTGTACTTAATTGCCGTTGTTATAATGTAATAAAGGCACTTATAAACTATAACACAAGAACATTTAATCATTTACGGATGCAAAAATTAAACTTCCTGTTTTGCAAAGCCTTTTTATTATTATTATTATTATTATTATTATTATTATAGAAAAAAGCCATATATTTAAGTTCGATATTAGTCTCATTTCTGTATCAGAATTTTCATGTAATCAACCAAAAAAAAAAAAAAAGAGAAGCATAGGAGAGTCTTGTGAAATGCAAGGAAGATTTAAGTTGTGTAAAAGAGAATTAGCCAACAGACATGAAAATGTTTCTTTAGCCAACAGACTATACCATTACTTCTTTCATCAAAAATTCATTTATTTTCATCTACTACCTACTAAAACTTAAAATTCATTGTATCTACTTGACCATTATTATTATTATTATTTTGTGTGTGTGTGTGGTGCTGTAAGCAGATTCGACAGTGCATTCATTTGCCTCCAGAGGCCATTAATGTGTCCTACGGCCACTTTGCTGTATACATAGGAGATATTGAAAAGGAATACATTTGTGATTCTAATTTGAGACTTGAGGCAGCCTTCATGCCAAAACCTATTAGTTAGGCCGAAAGGATTTTGGTATTCATTGTATGGGGGTGGTTTCACAATCCCATGTACAGAAGATTTTTTTGTTGATTTCACATGTAGTTTGAATTCCCATGAACTATGGTCAACAAGACATCATAACTCGTAGTTGAGAACACTAACCCTCTGAGACAATATACCAAGATACAAATTTTGGATGGGAAAAAAAAATTATATGTAGTAGTTCTTATATTTAAAGGCTCATGTAAACTGTGAAGTCAATTTAATTTAATAATGTTCATATGAGTTAAGAGTTCTTTTTCATGGATTTTGTTCTATAAGGTAGCCATGTATAAGTAATTGTTGATGGGTTGCATCTTTATTTGTAGTGCAATTAAAGAAATGTCCTTAAGAGTATTCGTTAACTTTTTTCCATTAAAGAATAATCTTTGTAAAAGTTAATGTATTAAATTATCCATTACAAACAATTATAGTTCACAGCACCCCATATTTCTGTATGGTAATTGAAATGTTTGTTGCTATGTCTTACCATTCTAAGAAATAAGGTCCAGAAAACCATCCATATATGGTTCATTTAATCTCGTCACCTTATTTTTCTCGTCACTTGATTGGTTTATGAAAGTGTGCCCTGAAAATATAGGTCCATTTGGTTGACATGACTTGGTATTGTTCATCGTTTACACCATCTCTAGAATGTTGGAACATGGTCCCCCTGGATATATTGTTAAGGGCATTATTTATTACGGTGTTATGTGTGTTTTTATAAATTGAAAATGTGTCTTTAACCGTTTTCAGTTTTAACAACATAAGTGTGTGTAACACACTAGCTGCAACAACAATTACCCTATAATTAAACTCCTCTGATATTGAAGACTACAGGTGACTGATTTCTTATTCTCCAAACAAAAAAACAAAAAAAGTGATTGATTTCTTTGCTATAACCTCATGTAACCCGGCATTTTGGAATTTCAACTCTAGTTTGGTAGAGATGGGAACAAGAAGTAGGGTATAGGTCAGGTGAACTGAGTTTGTCAACTGGAGTTTAGAGCTCAAATATCTACCAACAGAGCTTTCATTCAACTTGAATAGTGGGGAGGGGGGAAGGAACCTTCTTGTTCATTGCATAGAGACTTGATATGCTCATGTTAGGTTTATATGCTTAATAAATTCTCACTCCAATGAGTGAAATCCCTCCAAATATTTGTTTTGAGCTTGGAAACCTACCAATTGAGATTTCATTGAAGTTACATCCATAACTGTTTATTTTACAAGTTAAAAGAGGCATATATTTGAAACTTGGATGTATCTATCTAATGATCCTGTCCATATCATCATCCCAATAAGAAGGAAGGAATGTCTATAGCATGTCCCTTATCTAAATTTAAAGGCCTAATTTTAGAAGAGATTTTCTTCTATCCAGATAATAACTTAAGACTTCCAGTGGGTTCTCTGTTGGGTGCCATCTTAGAAGTGGTAGGGCATGATGTTTCTCTGAAATTAGAAAGTTTTGCCGCATTCCTCACGATAAGATGGAAGACAAATCCAAGTGATTTCTAATGTTAATGTCTTTCATTGGTGCATGTATATGCATCCTTAAGTTTTCACCATTCATATTCTGTGAAAGAGAAATTTCTGTGTGCCATTTCACCTATATATTCACATATCATTGGGTTTACAAGCAACACAAGGCTTTGTATGCCCAAGCAAAACAAGTTCTACAAATCCTTTGAGATCTTTTTTTCTCTTCTTCCTCCTAAGGGGTAGAATCATGGGTTTCCACTTGCCTGGCATTATTCATGCTATGCAAACTCTTAAACGGTCTTCAACTACTGCAAGCCAAGCAGCTTCAAGGCTATAGATGTTCCAAAGGGCTATTTTGGAGTCTATGTTAGGGAGAGCCAAAAGAAGAGGTTTGTAATTCCAATATCATACTTGAGCAAGCCTTTATTCCAACACCTGCTAAGTCAAGCTGAAGAAGAATATGGATATAATCATCCCATGGGTGGTCTCACAATCCCCCGCAGGGAAGATATCTTCCTTGATCTCACTTCTCGACTAACTGAATGAGAGTGGAGGCTAACATTCAGCAAACACAGTTTTCACTACAATGCCTAAATATGTACATGAGGCTGCTTAGCTGCTTAGCTGCTTAGCTTCTTAGCAAGTGATTTTTGGTTTGAAGCTCATATGTAGCATCCTTTATTCTAGAGCCTCAATAGTCCTGGATTGATAATCTAATGAGGGTCTCAACTGCATTTGAGCTGAAGAAGTAAGATGTGAAAATGTATTTTTTGAATGATGGATCTTCTTAACTCCATTGATCCAAAAACAAGTCACTCGGTTTTGATTTTAGAATAGTGCAAAAGAGTTTTTAGTGACTTCTTGTGAACTTCCTCTTTGTTTTGTAGAGAAATACTGGGAATAAATATATCATTATATTAATCAAATTTCTTACTTTCCTGCTTTTCGTTGATTTCTGACTGATGCCAATGTAATGTTAATGCCAAGCAAGTAAAACCAAGAAAAGGAAATCCATACTAGCATCAATAAGTTGACTCTACTAGAAATACCTAGCAATCAGCAAATGCAGGGCAATCCAAAATAAAATCAATGAGTTCACTCCACTACAAATTCTAGAAACTAACAATGCCAAATCAAGTTTAAATGGTATCAACATTGAGAATATGCAACAAATTTATCATCTGACTTAAGAATTTTTCTTCTTCCTCAAGGATTTTGTTCTCTAAGATTGCCATATATTCTTGAGTAATCGTTGACGGGCTCCATGCTTATTTGCATTTAAACAATGATCTTTAGAAAAGTTGATGTAGTAGTATCCGTTACAAACAATAATAGTACGCAGCACTCATTTCTATAAGATAATTGAAACGTAAGTTGTTATGTCACCCCATTCTACAAAATAAGTTTCAAAAAACCATTCATATATGGTTCAAATAACCTCATTCCTAATTTATATATTCTCACTTGGTTTATGAAAATGTGCCATGATACTAATAGAGTCCATTTGGTTAACATCACTTGACATTGTTTGCAGCATATCTACTATGTTGTAACGTGCCTTCCCCGGGATATGGTTAAACTTACTGATATTAAAGACTGCAAGTGGTTGATTTCTTTGCTATAACAACATCATGTAAACCAGCATTTTGACATTTCAAAGTTTGTTTGGTAGTGATGGGGACGAGCAGTAGGGTATATGTCATTTGAACTGAGTTTGTTAAAGGGTTTTTAAAGCTCAAATGTCTACCAACAAAGCTTTCATTCACTTTGGAAAGGAGGGTGGGGGGGAAGAATCTTTTTGTTCATTGCATAGAGTCAAGAGATATGATATGCTCATTTTAGGCTTATATGTTTAATAAATTCTAACTACAATGAGTACAAACCCTTCAAATATCTATTCTGAGCTTGGATACCTACCAAATGAAATTTTATTCAAGTTATCCACAACTTCTTATTTTACAAGTTAAAAGGGGTATATATTTGAAACTCAGATGTATCTTCTATTTAATGATTCTGTACATATCATCATGCTGATCTAAATTTAAATTTAATGTCTCTAGTCTAAATTTAAAGGCTTAATTTTAGAAGAGATTTCATCTATCCAAATAAATGATGACTTCTAGTGGGTTTTCTGTTGGCAGTCAACTAAGAAGAGGTAGGACTTGATGTTTCTCTAAAAGTAAACAGCTTTGGCCAATTACACATGATTTATCAAGATGAGTTGGAAGACAAATCCATGTGATCGCTCTTGTTAATGTCTTTCATTAGTGCATGTATATGCCTCTCCAATTTTCACCACTCAATTCCTGTGAGAGGAATTTCTGCATACCATTTCATCTGCATATACACACATGTCTTTGGTTGAAAAGAAACACAAGTCTCTGTATTCACAATCAAAGCAAGTCTTGCAACTCCTTTGAGATATTGTTCCCTTCTTCCTCTAGAAAGATAAAATCATGGGTTTCCGCTTGCCTGGCATTATTCATGCTATGCAAACTCTTCAACGGTCTTCAACTACTGCAAACCAAGCAGCTTTGAAGGCTATAGATGTTCCAAAGGGCTATTTTGCAGTCTATATTGGGGAGACCCAAAAGAAGAGATTTGTGGTTCCAATATCATACTTGAGCCAGCCTTTATTCCAAGATTTGCTAAGTCAAGCTGAAGAAGAATATGGATATAATCATCCCATGGGTGGTCTCACAATCCCCTGCAGGGAAAATATCTTCCTGGATCTCACTTCTCGACTAAGTAAATGAGAGTGGAGACTAATGTTCAAGAAACACAGTTTTCACTACAATGCCTAAATATGTAAAAGAGCCTTCTTGGTTGTTTAACAAGAAATTTTGGTTCCAAGCTCATATGTGAAGCATCCTTCATTCCAGAGCCTCAATAGTCAGGCCCAATATGGACTTGGAATGATCATCTAATGATGAATGGTCTCAGAACCTGAGTGGTTTCAATTGCACGGGAGCAGAGCTGGAGGAGAAAGCTGTGAAAAGGGCTTGGCAGGATGACAGAACTCCTTAACACCGCTGATCCAAAAACAAATCACCCTGATTTTGAATTTAGAATAGAGAAATGGTGTTTGTTGTAACTTCTTGTGAACTTCCTCTTGTTTTGTAGAGAAATACTGGGAATTAATTTATCTTTATCCTAACCAAATTGCTCCCGCTTTCTATCAATTTCTGACTAATGCTAATGTAATGTTAATGCCTAGCAACGAAAACCAAAAACGGCAATCCATACTAGCATCAATAAGTTGACTCTACTAAAAATACCTAGAAATCAGCACGTGCAAGGCAATCCATAGCATAAATTAGCTGACTCTACTACAAATTCCAGAAACCAACAATGCCAAACCAAGTTTACATGGTCTCAAGAATAAGAATATGCTGTGTCATTTCAATCAACAAAAAGCCAACTCTTGATCATACTTTGCTTTGTCAATATATATATAAGTCATCCATATGCAAAACTCTCTCTCTCTCTCTCTTTTTGATAATTCCATAATTACAATAGGGAAGGGAGCCTTGAATCCTGGATGTTTTTGTTGGAGACCCTAGGGGTGCCAATTGAGCCACAAGGCTTTTAGCCATCTCTTATATGAATCGTAGAAGGAAAATTGAAAAATCAGAGCCAGAATATTCACAAGAACTATAAAATGGTAGAACTAAAAGTAACATAAAATGGCCAACTGAGCTTACTTAGACCCAATCATCCTATCTAAATTCCCTTTCATTTTCTGTTTTTCCACCCTTCCTCAGCAATAAAAGAGTGCCCACAAAAACTTAAACTGCCCAATAAAAAAACTAAACAAATAAAAAGCAACCCAATTCAAATTCCTTAATTCCTTTCACTTTCCAACATTTTCTCACCAACCAAACAAGTCCCAAAACTAGTTCCATTCATTAAAAACTCAAACTTTGAAATCCCAATATGGTAAAACAAAAGAAGATGCACAAGCCAAGAGTCAATAATATTTTTCAAGCCAATAATTGAGATTCCAAGCTCCATGATATTGAAATTTCTTTTCTTTCACAGTTATTTCTCAGCAATCAAATATAAAATGAAAAACAAAAATATCATCACAAAATTCAAAGAAGAATACTAATTTGCTTAAAAATTAATTATAAAAAAATTACCTTGAAGCTGCTGATGAATGAAGAGCAGCTCGAGCAACAAGAAGGAGTAGACAAGATTTCCCAGTTGGGCTAACTGCTGAAGAATACCTATGAAGTCGGCCTTTGTTTTTGGATATTATGTGGTTATTGAGTCGAGATTCTATTTGTTACTTCGAAAGATCAATAGCCATGTAACCTGTTTTTAACGCAGTCTTGAAGTTTCTAAATCGAAATATGTCGCTATTACTAATGAGTGACCTTCACAAGTCACAAGAAGTAATCTGCAAGAAGAGTGACGAAAAGGGCACTTGATTAAGTTAAAACGTCCACAGATGTCAACTAGGGACAAATTTCGGGTTTAGGGTTTAAGGGTAGAATTCCCTTAATATCTATGTTAAAATGACAAAAGATGTCAACTAATTGAGTTACAAGAGTTTTGTCATTTTTATTTTGATAAAATCCTTTGAATAATATCACCATTTTTCTTCTAAAAAAAAGGTGTAATCTTTAATTTGACATTTAAAAAAAGAAGATTAATCAATTCTAACTTTTTACCTAAAAATATGCTTTAAATAGAATCATATATAAGAGATTTGGGGTTAATCTACATAAAACACTGATTAGTGTCTTGGTCTAATGAAGCAGATGTCATAAGTTGAAACTCTCTAAAAAAAAAAGAATCTTATAAATATAAATAATGGCAGTGTGTGAATCCACCATTAAATGCTAATCAACATAAAATTAACATTTTTTAAAAAATAATTACAATATGCTACTCACTAACAATTCATATGCTTTTTTTTCCTAAATCTCTAACGACTTTGTGCATAAGTGCATATGAAACAAGGAATGAGCTTGAAATGAAAATTTCATATAGCATAGATTTGTTTCTTAATTTTGGACATATACGTGAGACATCATGGGCTCATGGAAATGCATGTGCTCCAAAGTGCCAAAAATCCTTCATTAGATCCTCCAAACCACGCTTCCAAAAGTTCCCCAAAAGAAATCTCTTCAAGTGGGCTTGGGCCATATGAGACAAGATGAAGCAGAAAGAATAATGGCCGAATCTTAATACTTTAAGGAACAAGATTTCAAGTTCATTTACGTTAAGGAACAAGGTTTCAAGTTCAAGTACATTAAAGCCATGCAAGTCTATCCAATAATCAAGTGAAGAAGTGCTAGATTTTAAAACTCGACAGCTAGCTCGATAGATAGTATCTATTGAGGTTTAAAAGGCTATTTAAGCCCAATGCTTAATAGCTACTCGATAGATAAGCTATCTATCGAGATTTCAAAAATTCAAATTTTCAGTTTTGATTTTCATCCAATCCATGTATACATGTTTGGGCTTTCTTTTCTCACAACTCTAAACATATATAAGGATTATTTTAGGGGCCATCATAGTTGATGCAAGTGAGTGCAACTTGATACAAAGGTTTTTCACAAGCATATTATGACCGGAGACAATTTGCTCTAGTTCATCTTTCTCTTCAAGAAGCTGCTGTATTTGTACACCGTAGGGTTTTGTAACCAAGGAGCTTCGTGATCTTCATAGTATTGATGAACTGAAAAACTTTGCAGCCAACATCCTTCTCAAGTTGGTGGTTAGTCACGTACTTGGATCCGTGCATTGAAAAGGAGAGATTGCCACTATAGAACAAGTTCAATTGGGTATTGGGGTAAGGATTCAACTGTAGGTTGGTATAAGGTACTGAGATTCTTTTACCTATAACTGCTTGTTGTGATAATAGTAGATTCTCGAGAGTGATGAAATTAAAATCACTCGGTGAAGTTTTTTGCCTTGGAGGTTTTTCCCATTCATAAACAAATCACCGTGTCAACTTTATTTTCCGCTGCATATTTACTTTAGTTGGTGATTTGTTTGTGTTACCACACGTATTGCATGTTAATTAACTTGGCTAATTAATTGGTTAATTTATCACAAGGGGTTATTTCATTCTTGGCCTATCAAGTGGTATCAAAGCAGTCACACTTTTATTAGGGTTAATCTTTGTTGTGTGATCCATTGACCCCTGTTTTTCATGGATAGAGGACAGTCTCTTATTATACCTCCTTTATTTGATGGCACTAACTATGCATACTAGAAAGTACGCATGAGAGATTTTTTGTAATCTTTAGATGAGAAAGTGTGGCAAGCTGTGGAGATGGGCTGGACCAAGCAAAAGGAAGCGCCGCCCGATTGGGATGATGTTAAGATCAAGGCGGAAAATTTCAATAGCAAGGCATTGAATGCGATATTCAATGCGGTCACAAATGAGGAGTTCAAGAAGATATCCTCTACTGAAACTGCAAAGGAAGCATGGACCATCCTCCAAACAACCTATGAAGGAACCAAGGCTGTCAAGGACTTAAAACTTCAGAGGCTTACTACAAGCTTTAAAGAGATCAAGATTGAGGAGGATAAATCATTCGATGAGTTCTATGTCAAGCTTAAGGACATAATGAACCCAACCTTTAATCTTAGGGAAACCATTCTCGAACCCAAGATTGTGAGAAATGTGCTCAGATCTCTTCTAGAGAGATTCCATGCCAAGATCACCGTCATTGAGGAATCAAAAGAAATTGACCAAATTCCTCTAACAGAGCTGGTTGGCAATTTGCAGACCTATGAATTGGGTTTGGCTAGGATTGGAAAATCAAGCAAGAGTAAGAGCATGGCATTGAAGACCAAAAGCAGTGATACTGATGAGTCTTTTGATGATGAAGATTTCAAGATGAAATCCTATATCACTAGGCATTTCAAGAAGTTCATGAAGAATGTCAATGCTAAAGGATTCGACAAGGACCAAAAGTAATCCTTCTTCACAATTCAAGAGCCAAGATAAAGGGAAAAAGGATGTTAGGGATGGCGGTCAGTACATTGTTCCTTAGGACCAAAGTGCTTTAAGTGTCAAGGCTTCGTGTCACATGAAATAAGAATGCCCTACGTATCTCAAGACCATTGGGAAGAGCAAGGCACTTGCTGCAACCTTGAGCAACACCAAGACTGAGGATGATTTTGATAATGAGGATGATGGAATCCTAAATGCCTTCACTGCCACTATAAATCCTACTGAGGGGATTGTTAAAGATGTGGATGATGAAGAGGACTTGGTGGATTCTAAGTTCGAGAAAATGGAAGATCAAGATGATATCCATACAACTTATGAAAAGTTGTATAAGGTTTCTGAGAAGCATGAGAAACTATATAGGCTGGCCACCAAGAAGCTGAGTGATGTGGAACTTGATCAAGAAGAGCTTTCCATAAAGTTTGATTAAACTAATCAGACTATTGGAGCACTGTGATTTGAGAAGATCAAGAAACTTGAGGCAAAACTGTTCCAAGTCAGAGCCCAGTTGGAAAGGACTTCAACTGCAAAGGATGACGAGATGCTCAGCCTTCAGAAATCTGCTTCTGATTAAACCGGTTTAGGGTATGATTTCTCTTCTCCTAATATTGCTTCTACCAGTACTACTATCTTTGTTTCTCCTGCTAATAATGTTGGCCTCTCACGTCAAGTTCCATAATGAAATGGCCCGTATGGACTTCTCAGAGAACTTTTCAAGACGCAGCATTCATTCAAAATGCCAAGTCGTTCTATTGGACTTTTCCGATACTAACCTTCCCACTATCATCTACAGTAGGGGTTGAGAGTCACTATGTGGCATCCTAGTCACCTGTCCTTCCGTGATCATATAGGAGTTTTACTCCAACATGCACGGATTTGACTATTCTGTACCTCTTTTTATCACTTGCGTTCGAGGTAAGCGCATCGTAGTCACTCCAGATATTTTATCCAAGGTGCTACATGTACCTAGGTAAGCGCATCTTAAAACTGTGTCTAAAGACAAACTCTTGTCTCTCTTTTGTGAGACACTTTCTTTTTAGGTTGACCTTTAAAACACCCCTTACTCAAGCTTTGCAAAAGGTCTGAGGTTCCTTAACATGATGATGACATTCGTTCTTCATCCTTTGTCTCATTATAACTCTATCACAAAGCCTTGTGCTCAATTTTTGTTGTCCCTCCTTGAGAGGCTTACCATAGATTTTTCCTCTCATTTCATACTCTCCCTTATAGATGTCTATAAGGATACGACGACTCGTGATAAGCTCATTTTTCCTTTGGCTATGATGAGGATTCTTTGCCATTTTTCTGTATCCTATCCCAAGTCTTCTCATTCTTCCGTTATGTGTGTCATAGACGCTGCTACCGTTAGATAGAGCAAGGCCTAGCTTTGACCGAAGCGACCATGAACTGAGACGGCGAATCCTCCAGTTTTTTCTGCTCCATCCACCTTCGCTCCTTCTTTTTCTGCGAGTGGAGTGACTCTCAAGGCCATCATGGCACAGCTTGTGCACATGGATGCTCGCTTTGACACTCTTAGTGATGAGTTGTGTCAGGTGAACACTCGTGTTGGTCGTATCGCATGATGACAGGCTGTCATGGGTGGTTTCACTGCTTCTTCTTCTCCATCTCCACCGGCTTCAGAGGATGAGAGTGATGATGGCTCTGGTAGTGATGATGATGCTGAGGATGAGGATGCTAGCTCTTCCAACAATGATGAGATGACTGCTTGAGTTACTTACCCTTTGTCATTCAGGACAAAAAGAAGGAGTAGTTTTAGGTATGCGAGTAGTCATGTACATAGGGGGAGAGTTAGTGTAGGAGATTTTTGTTAGGGGGAGTGTTTTTCTTTTTAAGGGATGTAGTGAGGACTTATGTATTTTTTTTCTTTTCTTCCTTTATAGATACATTGTTCTTACATTGTGATAGCAAACCTTGTACTTATTTTGACTTATATATATGATGAGGTTGTTATTACATTTCTTTTACCTATCTTTTCATGTGTTGTTTCTTTTCTCTCTTTATGCACATGCTTCTTATATATTGTATGCAATCTTTTATTTCTGTTTCACACTAAGATGTCGTGATGAGTTTTGTTTAAAGTGTTTTAGAAATACAAGTTGTCAAAGTCTTCTTGCCATAAACTCTCTTCTTGCAAAGTTTTTCAAAAGTTTGTGTTAGGATAGATTTTATTGTATTTGACAAGTGAGTATGAGTTGAGTGATTTATGAGTTCTCTCATATGTTCATTTGTTTGTTGTGGTTTTGTCACGGATTGCCAAAGGGGGAGATTGTTAGGACATATATGATTCATGTTAGGAATATATGTCAATGTGAATTGGCTAATCCTTTGACAAAACACACTTTACTTGTAATTGGATAGATCTAGAATGTGTTTAATACTTCAAGAAATAAGGTTTCAAGTTCAAGTGTTAAAACCATGCAAGTCTGGCCAAGAATCAAGTGAAGAAGTGCTGGATTTTAAAGCCCAACAACTAGCTCGATAGATAGTATTTATTGAGGTTTAAAAGGCTATTTAAGCCCGATGCTCGACAGCTACTCAATAGATAAGCTATCTATCGAGATTTTAAAAATTCAGATTTTCAGTTCTAATTTTCATCCAATCCGTGTATACAAGTTTGGGCTTTCTTTTCTCACAACCCTAAATATATATAATGATTATTTTAAAGGCCATCACAGTTGATGCAAGTAAGTGCAACTTGATGCAAAGGTTTTTCACAAGCTTATTGTGACCGGAGACAATTTGCCCTAGTTTATCTTTCTCTTCAAGAAGCTGCTGCATTTGTACACCATAGGATTTTGTAACCAAGGAGTTTCATGATCTTTATCATGTTGATGAACTGAAGAACTTTGCAGCCAACATGCTTCTCAAGTTGGTGGTTAGTCACGTACTTGGATCTGTGCATAGAATTGGTTAGTCACGTATTGGGAGCCGTGCATTGAAAAATGAGAGATTGTCACTACAGAACAAGTCCAATTGGGTATTGGGGTAAGGGTTCAACTGTAGGTTGGTATAAGGTACAAGGATTCCTTTACTTGTAACCGCTTGTTGTGATAATAGTGGAGTCTTGGGAATGATGACCTTAAAATCACTAGGTGGAGTTTTTTGCCTTGGAAGTTTTCCTCATTTGTAAACAAATCACCGTATCAACTTTATTTTCCGCTGCATATTTACTATAGTTGGTCATTCGTTTGTGTTACCACGCATATTTGCATGTTAATTAACTTAATTAATTCACTTGGCTAATTAATCGGTTAATTTATTACAAGGGGTCAATACATGCTTGGCCTATCAGCATCACTTTTTTATTTACCAATAATCACTCACCACATTAGCAGTTTGTAAAAGTTTTTGTAAAAAATTTTGTATCTTTAGCATTTTCTCATAATATTTTAAGGTAAATAAAAATTAGGAAAAAATTACCGAATATTACCTTGATTTAGAAAATATTTTTAAAAACTATTTACGAGAAAATAAAAAAAATAGTTGACATTTTTTACACATTTTTATATTTCACATGAAAATGGCATCAAATTATTATTTTTTAAATAGTCTATCACTAAACACTAAATATTCTAAGAGCCTCTATTAACAGGATCCTATAAACCATATGGTTTTAGAAATATCAAATTAAAATGATCTTTATAAAGTTAACCTAAAAACTTGAAGTTAAAATTGGTATAACACTGTTATGCTAAGTAAATATATGAGAGGTAGAGAGAGAGACCTTTGTATCCTTGCAATATCTCAACAAAAAGATAGAACAAACTCGTAAAGGATCCCACGCACCACACTACCAAGAGAAGCCACCATGTTTGGTTGCAATGACGGAGCTAAATGGTGATGGTGAGGGGGAATTTTCTCTGACAAAAAGCTAGCTTATATATCCATTACCAGAAATTGTGGAAGACCCTTTCCAATGGACAATATGATTGCCACTCATTTCAGTGTATATTAGGTTGATTTTCAACGTAAAAATAATAAGTTAGATTTATCATTTTTGTTACATGGGTAATGCCATTTATTATCGTCATTAATTTCCATGCAAATGATAAATAGAGGTATAAGCATTCGGAGGAGGGAAAAAAATGAAGAACTAGATTTCAGAACTTGTATTAATGATACTTGTGATGAGGATGGTAGCTTAACCTAGTTTATGGCTTATATTGTGGGTATTGTAGAGTGAGTCAAAATGCATCTTCTTTGTTTCATAAAATATGAGATGTGTTTCTTTCTTGCAGCATGTTCTGGAACATCTTGGTCTAGCTTTCTCTTCCTTTGGCTCATCCATCATGGATGCCATTGTTGCTAAATGTTAGGAAATTCAGACCTCGGTTGATAGAATTAACAAGTTTTAGACTCAAGTTGTTAATTAGATTTATTGTAAATAAACTTTGTTCAAACACACAAACATCAATATTATGTCAATATCATACATAGCGGAAAAATAAATAAGACATGATATGATGACCTAGGAAAACCAATGAAACAAACTCGTTTCAGAGTAAAAAACCTAGGGAGAAACCTTCTCAAAAAGCAATCCACTATAATAAAGAGAAGTTTCAAATCTAGTACAAAACCTTTGTCCTAGACTCTACAATCCCAGTAGATGAACTTACAGCAAAACCCTTCTAGCGCTTTAGAACCTCTAAACTCTCTAGTATATGAACGCCACCAATGATGCACAGATCCTAATACGTGTCTAACTCCAGCAACTTAAAGAAGATGTTGTTAGCTGCAAAGTTCTTCAATTCATCAACAATGAAGATCAAGAAGCACTTGGTTACAAAACCTTAGGGCGCAAAAATGCAATAACTTCTTACAGAGAGAATAAAATACTAGGTCACTTTCTGCATTTGTTCTCTATATATAACGGCCTTTAAAAAAGCCTTATATATGTCTAAGGTTGTGAGAAAAAAAAAATCCTACACATACATGTCAGCATGAGTCGAAAATCAGATCTGGAAATTCTGATTTCCTAGATCTAGACAGATTCATTTTCTGTCGAGTTTCGTTCTTAAATCTCGATAGATATTATTTCTGTCGAGGTATCTATCGAGGTTTAATGAATAGCTTTTCTTCACTTGTTTCTTGGTCCAATATTCATGGCTTTAATACTTGACTTGAACTCTTGTTTCTTGAAATATTAAACCCATCCTAGATCTACCCAATTACAAGTAAAGTACATTTTGTCAAAGGATTAACCAATTACATAAAATATGTCCTTAACACTAAAGCATCTACAATCTCATTCTGCATCCTTGGCACATATTGATATTGAATCTTGCTGAATTTCGAGGCCCACTTCTAAAGACATTCATGATAAGGCATTAGCCTTTCTTCCTTGATCTTTCATCTATTTTAAATTTGAGAGATTATTAATGTTGAGTCACCGTATACCTCCAACTCTTTCACTCCAAGGCCCAAGGCTGCTCATAACCCCATAATGCAAGCTTCATATTCAACGGCATTGTTAGTGGCAAGGAAGTTAAGCCTACTAGAAAATGGGATATGTGTCCCTTTTGGAGAAATAAAAAGAACTCCAATGCCACTTCCATTTTGATTAGTTGCTCCATCAAAATACATTTTCCATGATTCCACCTCGATCCCCATGATATCTTCATCCGGAAAGTCCCCTTGGATTTCTTCAGCTCCTTTTGGTGAACAATGGGATAAGTGATTAGCAATTGCTCTCCCCTTCATAGACTTCTGAGTCACATATTTAATATCAAATTTTAACAAAAGCAAAACCCATTTAGCTATCTTCCCATCTTGCATAGGCTTCTCCATTAGATATTTCAATGGGTCCATTCTTGCAATCAACAAGACCTTGTAAGCAAGCATATAGTGTTTGAGTTTGCGGGTTGCCCATACAAGTGCTACACATGTCTTCTCATGTGGTGAATACTTTTCCTCATAAGGCAACATCTTTTTGCTGATGTAGTAAATTGCAATCTCTTTTCTAGTCTCTTCTAGGTATTGAGCAAGCAAAGCCCCTATTGATGTATCTGTAGTTGTGAGATACAACAATAATGGCTTTTTAGGTACCGGTGAAACTAGTATTAGTGGCTTCATCAAAAAGTCTTCATCTTCTCAAAAGCTTATTGGCATTGTTCATTCTATATTGTAGGAACTTCCCTCTTGAGCAATCAGAAAATTGGTTCACATGTCATGGTGAGCTAGGATATGAATCTTCTGTTGTATTGTATCCTTCCTATAAACCCTCGGATCTCCTTTTTAGTTCTTGGGGGCTTCATTTCTATAATTTTTTTTTTATTGTTTTAGGATCGACTTCAATTCCTCTTTGACTTACCGAAAACCCTAATAGCTTTCCAGATGTGACTCCAAAAGTGCACTTTTTTGGATGCAACCGCAACTTGTAGAATCGGATTCTTTCAAAGAAGTTCCGCAAAGTTGGTATATGCCCTTCACAGTCTTTGGACTTCACTACCATATCATCAACATAAAATTCTACTTCATTGTGGATCAAATCATGCAACAAAGTAGTGGCTGGACATTGGTAAGTAGCACCAACATTCTTAAGGCCAAATGATATAACCTTGTAGCAATATGTCCCCCATGGAGTAATGAAGGAAGTTTTCTCCATATCTTCAGGAGTCATCTTAATCTGATTATACCCTGAAAATCCATCCATAAATGACAGCAAGGCATGTCCTGCTGTGTTATCAACCAAGATATCAATGTGAGGCAAAGGAAAATCATCTTTTGGGCTAGCCTTATTCAGATCTCGGAAGTCTACACACATCCTCACTTTGCCATCTTTCTTTGGGACCAGAACAATATAAGCTAACCATTCTGGGTAATTTACCACCCTCAAGAATCCTGCATTGTACTGTTTTTCAACTTCTTCTTTGATCTTGAGAGTCCACTTTGGCTTCATTCTTCTCAATTTCTACTTAACCGGCTTCATGGTTGGATCTGTTGGAATGCAATGCTGCACTATATCTGTATCAATCCCTAGCATATCTTTGTATGACCATGCAAATACCTCTTTGAATTTTGTCAATAGTGCCACTAATGCATCTTTCTCAGAAGTGGTTAGGGTATTGCTCACTTGTATCATTTTAGGTTCATCATCAGTTCCCAGGTTAATAGGTTGGGTTTCTTCTTTTATAGGTTCTAAATGCCCTTGTTTTAATTCTTGATTATTAAGAGTTTCTTTACCAATTTCAGAAATAAAAACATTCAAAGCCAACAAATAAGCAGAATCAAAAATCATATTATAAGGAAAAGAGTTCTCAACGGACTTAACAAACTCATTGGACTTAACTAAAACAGACTCAGCAAGAATACTATCGTAAACAAACTTGACAGGAATAGTAATATTGATAAAAATAGACTCGATAGGGACAGAAACAATGTTCTTGGCGGAATTGACTGGTTTGACAGTCTTGATCTTCTTCACGGAGTCCTCCATGGGGTGGGCGGCTTCCTCCTATGCCTAATTCTTCAACTCGGTCGTGGCTTCAATAATGGCAGGCGACTCCTAGTGAGTTCCTTTTCCTCCCAGCATCAGTACTATGGGATCTTCATCCATATAATCTGTGGCTTCACCATTAATCTCCATATATGTGTGCTTGTCAGTTACGTAAGCATCCAGGCGCTCTACGCTATCCATCCATTCACCAAACAAATCTTGCTTCCCTTTGTTGCTCGGGTGGATGTACTGAGGGAGGTATTCTAACTTATTCCCTTCCATCTTCTTATTATCATCTTTAGGGCTTTCCAGTGCTAAGTTTCTAAGACTGTGGACCATCAGTTTTTAGTCTAGAGTGGCCAATCTAGCATTTATGTCATCTTCTCCTTCGGTGTATTGGGTCAGTGAGCCAAGTTCTGAACTATGAAATGACCCCAACTTAGGAATTTCTCTACCATGCTTGTCATATCGAGGTCCTAACTTTGAACTAACATCAATAATTAGCTCCAATCCAAGAGACGCCGATAGGGGTAATCATCATAGTCTACATCATTGGCTTCTCCAATCTCCTCTCCTACAGCTTCTAACACATTTTCTAGCCTGTATTGATCACTATCAATGTCGCTCCCCATGTCTATAGGTTCAGCTTCAGCATCATCCTCTATATCTTCATCATAGTAGTCTACATCATTATCATTGTCTTCATAGTAAAACCCTTCATCTTCATAATCTTTATCACTAGGGGGTTCACCCCAATCATTGCCACTGTATTGGCTATTATAGTCTTCACTATCATTGCTTTCACTATCACTATTGCTATCATCTTCACTATCTCCACTGTCATTGCTACTACTGTCACTACTACTATCACTTTAGTTGTTGCTACCCTTATCATCATCACTAGGGGCTTTTCCCCCTTCCTCATCTTCATCACTTGTTCTTGCTTCATATGGGCTCTTTAATACATGTTGGCAAGCCTCCCAGTATTCTTCTTCTTCTATATTGCAAATGGCATCACCTAGAAGCGTACTCATTGCAACAGGGTCCATATAATCAGCCCAATCAGTAGGAACCTAGGTTGTGTCTTCCTTCTTCAATTTTGGGAGCTTGTTGTTTCAATCAAATAGTAGCTCGAACCCAAGCATCATAGTTCTGGTCTTAGGATCAAACCTTGGTTCGGGAAATCCCCCATATCGTTGACTATCTCCAGCTTTGACAAACTTTCCGTTCAACGTAGGAGTATAAGGCTTTAGGGGTTCCGAAGGCCAAGGAAGTCCCTTTGCTTTGGCCTTGGCACGAGCCATTCTTCTCACCTCCATCTTTAACAAGTCATCATCAGTGGGCTTATAGCTTAACCTAAAAGGCAGTGTGGCAATAGGAATCATCGGGACTTGAACAGTTGGCTTCTTCATAGTCTTCCCCAAGTTCATCCCTGGAAGATAATTCATTCTCCTCATCATTTCCACCACATTATTGTTGCTATAGGGACTTGGATTTGATTGAGAAGGTCCACCAGATTTTGGTGATGCTTGTATGAGGCCATGAGTAAACCCTATAAAGATATGTTGGCTTGTGTCTTCTGTAGTTGCTTAAAGACCTAATCTTCTTCAGCAAGTGTTTTTTGGGTAGATTTATTCAAAACTTCTACTGGGTTGTCTGTCTCCAAATATGGGGGTTTAAAGTGTCTCCCCCCCTTCTAATGTGGGCAATTTTTGTTGGGTCATTAAGATCGGTATCTTAGGGTTTGAAGTGTCTCCCCCCATTTGTGGATGTTGGGTTACTTCATTAGGGTTCGAAGTGTCTCCCCCTGTATGTTGGTGCTTGATTATTTGATTGGGGTTTAAAGTGTCTCCCCCCGTTTATGGATATTGGATAATTTGATTGAGATTTGAAGTGTCTCCCCCCATTTATGGATATTGAGTGATTTTTGGTTTTCAGTACATCTTCACTCTATATATCATATCCTGTAGTGGATGTCATACCCATCAACTCTTTCCATGTCATCATAAAGCACTCAGGTAAGTAATAGATCAATTCAGACGGGTCCTCTTTACTTTCCTCTTTAATCATCAAGTAATTAATCCTCAATCCTCTCCCAAAATTGTGGTTGGGCAAAGGATTATTAGTGATGATGCTAGGCCTTGTAGGCGGTGCAATCACTTTGTTGTCTATTAAGTCTTGAATCACATGACGAAGGCCAAAACACTTGACAGTATCATGGCCAGGGCCTTGGTGGTAGGCACATCTTACATCAAATCTTGCAGGTAATAGGTTTGGAATTGGTCTTGGGTCTAAGGGTTTTAGTAACCCTTTTGCTTTTAGCTTCTCAAATACTTGGCTCACAAGCATATACAACTCATGAAACTCCCTCCTAGGCCTTGGGAGTGGGGAGTGGCCCTTGTGATATTTACACGAGTGCAATGGGTGTAATAAGTCGATAAGGATCATTTTTATAGATATTAGAAACTTCTGCAGTTTTAGAACTAGATCCTAAATTCTTTTTAAACCTTGGTGGGTCCTCATTCTTTACGGTACCATTATTTATTGCATCTTCAATTTGGGTTCCAGCAGCAATCAAAACGTTAACATTAGGAAATTATTGGGCAAACAAGTACTTATGGTATACAGGTAATAAATTCTTTACAACCATAACTAATTGTTCTTCTTCACTTGGCCTATTTATCATTTGTGCAGCTTTAGACCTCCATTTGGTAATGAAGGTAGAGAAGGATTCTTTCAGCTCTTGCTTTGTGGTCTCGAGATCTCTTCTTGTTATATGCACCTCTATGTTGTAATTGTATTGATTGTGAAACTCACGGCAGATGTCCTCCCAACTCCTTGCTCTAGCATCATCTAGGTTGAGGAACCACCTAAAACCGGCTCCAGTTAGAGCGTTTTGGAACATTTGAGCAAGTAGTTCTTTAGTTGCTCTCAACGATTGCATGGCCTTCATATACATCTTCAGATGGGACTTTGGGCAACCAGTCCAATTAAACTTGTCCAAGGTTGGCATCTTGAACTTGGAAGGCAATCTCACGTCTGGGAAAAGTGAGAGTGATTGGTAGTCCATAAGGTCTTCTATCTTACAAGCTCTCCTAATCATCTCTTCTACCTTGTTCATTCTCTCATTGATCTTATTCTCTCACTCCATGGTTGGGGAATTATGGCCAGCCTTGTTCTCCTCTTGGCCACTCTTCAAGTTCTAAAACTATGTACCATAAGGTTCATGTCCTCCCTTAGCTAGATTTGACTAACTACCATGGTGTTCAGTAGCTCTTGGGTGTTCATGGGTTCTTCAGTGTTCGAATGTTCTCCTTCTTCCACCATGGTGACAGGATCTTTAATCGTCTTAGGGCTTGAACTATTTTGTAGGTCGAATATGGTATTGTGATGTTGCAGCAGCGGAATGTCTTCTATGCTCACGGGTTTCAGTACCGTGATGGAGTGACGGGCTTGAAACTGGAACTACTAGCTTGACTGTCGGTCTTGGGTTCTCTTTGGAGCCTTCTCTCTGATCTTGACCAAATTCTCCACTAAGAAAAGGCTTGGTCAAGTCAATCACAGCTAAGTCCCCATCTTTATCAATCAATCAAACAAACACACACAACATGCAATGCAATTTTAATACAAACCAACCCGAGGGTAGGTTCTAAGTCATTATGTTGTAGTGTGGATTTGTTGCTTCATTGTTTCCCATAGCTAGGATGTTACACCTCCCAACTTGTAATGTAATGAACATTACATTGGTCCAAACGGCATGGTCTATCCATTATAGTCAACAAGAAGTGATCTAGTGACTTTGGACTATGAGTTGGTGAGTTCGCCACTGGGTACCCGAATCAAATGCAGATCGGTTATCCATGGTTACTACCACCATATTGTTGAGATGGGTGCATACACATTTGTTTTTTGATGACACATACTATGACAGTTAAGGAAAGCTCTTAACAATCAACTTGGCAACACAAACAAAAATATCATACAAACATCTCAAGACATAAATAAACAAGTAAACAACAATATCATGCGAAAGACAAGGGTATATATTTGGTCGCTTAGGTCTAACACGAAACTTAGCCCTTGACATCCCCAGTGGAGTTGCCACTATGAGAGACCATGAAAATTTGGGGTGCTCTCAAAAAAGAGATTTGGGTGCTTTTAAGGGTACCTCTCTTTTTAGGTAAGTGGTGTGAAGTCGCCACTTATTTTTTATACCAAAAAATAAGAAAAAGTAAATACAAATTATATGATCAAAATACTTCATAGTTATTGATTGAATAAAAATAAATACAATCTTGGTAAATTGAACCTTACAAGGCTTTGAGTCCTAGTTACAATTTATGCAAAAAAATACAAAACTTTTGTCCTAGTTACAATCTACCCAAAAATAAAAAAGAAAGATAAAGCACAGATCTACCTATCTAAAAGAACTAAGTTTGGGGGCTAGGTTACGGAATGAAAATATGTTAGGCACCCATTTCGCCAAGACAGAGTTTGGTCTTCTAGACTCTAATGACCTATATACCTTTTTTGCATAATGTGAATGATATGTTGAATATACATGATAAACACTTGACTAACACTAACTCAAATAAATTTATCTTATGACTGTATCCTATTTTTAGAAAAATTTAGATCTGTTTTGTGAATTAAAAAAAATTGAGATTTGTAAAGAAAAATCAAATCTGTTTTTGTGTATATAAAAAATTGTATTTGTAAGAAAAAATCATATATGTTTTTATGCAAAGAAAGGAACAAGATTTTGTAAAAAAAGATTAGATTTGTTTTTGGCGTAAAGTGAAAAAAATGTGATTTTATTAAGAAAAATCATATCTGCTTTGAACAGTTAAAAAAATTGATTTTTTGGTTTATAAGTTAAAAAAAAAAAAAAACAGATCTCTTATTGAATAAAAAAAATTGAAAGAGGATTCACACAGATTAGATAAATGTATATTACATGCATCACATATATAAAACGTCAACCTAACTTTTAATTTCTTCTTTTAAATTTCAAAATCCACAATTGTATCACAGAAAACTTTTCCTAAAAAAATCATATTTGTATTAAGTGAAAATACAAATCAATTTTGTATGTTAAAAAAATTAGATTTGTATTTAATGAAAATACAGATCAGTTTTATGTGTTAAAAAAAATCAATTTTGTATTTAATGAAAACACAGACCAGTTTTGAATCTAAAAAAATCATATCTGTATTTATGGAAAATACAGATCGGTTTTTATGTGTTAAAAAAAAAATCAAATCTGAAAAATTCATATCAGTTTTCAATTTAAAGAGATCTTCGATAATTAGTAGATTTTGAGATTTAAGAGAGAAATCAACTAGAATTTTTTTTTTTTTTAAACTTTAAACAAAACATGGCAAATCAAATTAATAGAGAAGAATAGAAGAAAAAGAAAAGAAATAAACTACCTCTTGCATGAGCATGCTCTTCTTTGTGAAATGATATTTAAGGATTTAAAGAAATTTATTCAATTCTCTTTGAAGCCTAAAATATTTTGCTTATAGAAAAGAAATTTCTAAGGCAAGAGCCTCTAGAATGTCTTTAATGTAAGAGGGAAAAGAAAAGAAGAGAAGAGTCAGAAAGAGGGGGGGTTAAAAAGCGTGAAAAAGTGTGTTGAATTTTGAGAGACATCCTCTATTTATAGAGGCTGGGATGTTCAAAAAATTAGCTGAATGATCAGAATACTAGGACGCATCCTTATCTCTAAAAAATTGAAAATGATAAGATTTATCTCAATCTAGGTGCCCTTATGCTGTGCCCACAATTTGTGCCAATCGGCACTCCAAGAGTGTCGAATGGCCCTCTTGGGTGCTGGTCCCATGTTTGAGTTTTAGTCCATTTTGGACTCCTTTTTTAAGGTTTTTTTTAGCTGGGTGTGAGAGATCGCAGAACTTGGTGCTCTCAAAAAAAGAGATTTGGGTGCTTTTTCAAGACACCTTTCTTTTTTGGTAAGTAGTGTGGAGTCACCATTTATTTTTTATACAAAAAAATAAGAAAAAATTATGTACAACTTTACATGTCTGAAATGTTACATTATCATTAATTGGATAAGAAAAAGTACAAACTTGTTGAATTGAGTATTACAAGGCTTTGGGTCCTAGTTACAAACTACCAAAGATACATGGCTTTTTGTCCTATTTACACTCTACCCAAAAATAAAAATAAAAGACAAAGCACAGGTCTACCTATCCAAAAGAACTAAATTTGGAGGCTAGGTTACAGAATAAGAAGATGTTAGGCAGCCATCCCACTCAGACGGAGTCTGGTCTTCTAGACTCTCATGACCAATGTATCATTTATGTATGATATGAATGATATGTTGCATACATGACAGACTTAACCCTAAACTAAGTCACATAAATTTATTTATGAATGTGTCCTCTTCTTTAAAAAATTCAGATATGTTTTTGTGGATAAAAAAAAAATTTGATTTGACTCATTAAAAAAAGAACCAGATCTGTTTTTGTATATGTAAAAGAAATTAGTTTTGTAAAGAAAAATAAGATCTGTTTTTATTAAATAAAAACAAGGTTTTTTACTTAAAGAAATATTAGATCTATTTTGGAACAAAGTAAATAAAATTTGGTTTTGGGTTTATAAGGAAAAAAATCAGATCTGTTTCATAAGTAAAAAATCAAGATTTATAGAGAAGAAAAAAAAAATCAGATCCGTTTTTTATGTGAAAAAAAGAAGAAGATTTTTTAGAGGAGAACTACGCTCATGAAATAAACCTATGCTACCTGTATCAAACAAAACATCACTACTAATGACTTTCTTTTTTACTTCAAAATCTACTATGTTTAAAAAAATATAAATCTGCATCTAAGAAAGATACAAATCTGTTTTTGTGTTTAGAAAATTCATATCTACATCTAAGGAAGATACAGATCAGTTTTTATGTTAGAAAAAAATTCAGATCAGTATCTAAGGAAGATACATATCAGTTTTTTTTTTTCTTTTAAAGTTTTGAAAAGATTTGTTAATGAGCAGATTTTTGAAACTCAAAAGGAAAATCATAACAACAAAAACATTAAGAACATGCTTCAAAGGAAAGTTGAACAACACATGGCATCAACATCATAAATTAAAAATAAAAGAATACATCTATTCATGCATCATCAAGTAAAATTATAAAACTTTTAATTAAAAAAAAAAAAAAAAATACCTCTTGCATGGACGTACTCTTCTTGTTGAGGGAATATTTTAGGGTTCAAAGAAATTTATTCAATTATCTTTGAAACCTAAAATACCTTGCTTACACCAAAAAAAAAAAAAAAATCTTAAGGCTAGAGCCTCTAGAACGTTTTTAACGTAAGAGAGAAAATAATAGAAAAGGGGAGTCAAAAAGAGGGGAAATCAGAGAGCGTGTAAAAGTGTGGTGAATTTTGAGATGCAGCCTTTATTTATAGAGGTTGGGAGGCTCGAAAAAATAGTTAAATGATCAGAATACGAACTAGGACACATCTTTATCTCTAAAAAAAATCAAAGAGTTTTATCTCAATCTAAGTGCTCTCAGGCCAAGGCCCAAATTTGTGCCAATCGGCACTCCAAAAGTGCCGAATGATGCTTTTGGGTGTCGTTTCCTCATTTGAGTTTTGGTTCGTTTTGGACTCCTTTTTTGAGATTTTTTAAGCCGGGACTTGTACTTAGACGCATCTTTAATCCATATTCTAGAAATTAAACTCTTTTCTGGATAATTCAAGTCTTTTCAGCAATGATTATATTGTAGATAAATACTTTAAAAAGTCTTGATTATCCATAATTTTCTAATTATCTGATTATCCCCTTTATTCCTATGCAAGCAAACCCTTTTTGACACTCACTAACAATCAATCACAAAATTATTTAATTAATTTTAATTTTCTAGCCAATTAGAATTAATTTAAATTAATCATGTGTGGTTGATTCTACCTAAACACAATGCATGCTGACCGTGCAAACTTGATCATGCGATATCTTTCAGTCTAACGGTCCTATTTGGAAATCAGGCATACTGTCGTGACTGTTAGAATCTCAAGATCATCTTTATGATATGCAATAAAAAAAATTAATGCATGTATGAAAACATGAATTTTGGGTATATGATTGGTCATTCTAGTCATCTTCCTTAATTAAATTATAAGTGCAAAATCGAGTGTCTACACTAGGACTTGCACTTAGACACGTTTTTAATCCATATTCTAAAAATTAAACTCATTTTCTAATGATTCAAGTCTTTGCAACAATGAATATCTTGTAGATAAACACTCCAAAAAGTATTGATTATCCATAATTTTGTAGTTATCTGATTATCCTCTTTATTCCTATGCAAGCAAGCCTATTTTTCATACTAACTAACAACCAATCACAAAATTATTTAATTAATTCTAATTTTCTAGCCAATCAAAATTGATTTAAATTATTCGTGTGTGGTTGGTTCTACTTAAACAAAATACATGCAAACTGTGCAAACTTGATCATGTGTTATCTTTCAATCCGACGGTCCGATTTGGAAATTGAACACACTGTCGCGACCGTTAGAATCTCAAGATCATTTTTATGATATGCAATGAATAAATTAATCATTTAATACAGTCATGAATTTTGGGTATATGAATGGTCATTCTAGCCATTTTCCTTGATTAAATTATAGGTGCAAAATCAAGTGTCTACAGTTCTGTTAGATCTTCTTTTTTTTTTAATCTCATTTGATATTGTAGTTTTATGTTTTTTTGTGTTTTGGAGGAAAGAGACATAAAAGTGGAGCAAAATTATATATTTAACCATGTTTATAATCAATATGGGTTGAGGAAATCTAATTGAGCTAATCTCAGGTGAGTAAAGTATCAAATTTCAAACCACAGGTAGACAACTTAAATTTCGGCCAAACCACAGGGATAAGTCGTATTTTACCCAGAAATAAATTTTAATACTTTATCATTTCATCCAAATTTCAAAATTTCTTGTCCAAGATGTACTTAATGTTTTTAACCCCTCAAATGAATATTTTTAATAAGAAAAAAACAATGTTTGCATCTACATGATTATCATGGCTTTTGAGTGAAATTTTTTATTTGTCTTTATGTTAGAACTTCTTTTCCCCTCCCTTGTGTGCATGGACGGAGCCACCCTTGGAAAAGAAAAATTATTGGATACACCGGTAGTATACTTCCTCCCTCTCATATAGGAGTGAACCCCATGGCGTGTGGGACCCACCCTTATGTGAGAGAGGGGGAGCATACTCCCAAAGTACCCAACAACAAATTGCCCAAAAAAATTGTAAAATACTTTTTCATTTCATCCAAATTTCAGAATTTCTTGTCCAAGATGTACTTAATGTTTTTAACCCCTCTAATGAATATTTTTAATAAGAAAAAATTGTTTTCATCTACATGATTTTCATGGAATTTGAGTGAAATTTATAATGTGTCTTTATGTTAGAACTTTTTTTCCTCTCCCTTGTGTGCACGGACGGAGTCACTCTTGGACAAGAAAAATTATTGGATACTCCCTCTCACATAGGAGTGGACCCCATGGTGTGTGGGACCCACCCTTATGTGAGAGGGAGGGAGCATACACCCAAATTACCCAATAACAAATTGCCCCAAAAAAAATTGTAAAATACTTTATCATTTCATCCAAATTTCAAAATTTCTTGTCCAAGATGTACTTAATTTTTTTAACCCCTCAAATGAATATTTTTAATAAGAAAAAGATGTTTGCATCTACGTGATTATCATGTATTTTGAGTGAAATTTATGATGTGTCTTTATATTAGAACTATTTTTCCTCTCCCTTGTGTGCATGGACCAAGTCACTCTTGGACAAGAAAAATTATTGGATACACCAGGAGTATACTCCCTTCCTCTCACATAAGAGTGGGCCCCATGGTGTGTGGGACCCGCCCCTATGTGAGAGGAATGGAGCATACTCCCAAGTACCCAATAACAATCCCTTGGGAAATGGGCGGCATACCTATCAAAAAATTAAATATTTTTCCTTTTTCCTTTTTTTTTTCTTTTAAAAAATTTGAATCTTAACGTAACTATTTGGTTTTCTACTCTAGCGTGTTGTTGTTGTTGTTGTAAGTTAATATGTGTGTGTGTGATGATTGTTGATTTTATTAGGTTACATTATGGTCAAGATCCTTCATGTAAAAATTTTGAAATTTTGGATTGGTTAAGGATATAGGAAAAGTTAACAGGTATCCTAATAGCAATAGTTTGGCCAAAATGGGGTTTTACCCCTTTCAGCCAAACTTTTTAGCATTTTTCCCCCTTTCTCAAACTATATAGGGATATGCCCTTGTTTTGAAACTCGACATTACCATCATTGAGTTCTGCGAAAACTCAATGATCTTATAATCGAGTTTTTATGAGTTTTTTGCCACACTAGCTCGCCAATGTGGCATTTTCATTTTTTTAAATCCATACATAACTCGATTCAAGTTATATACCCGACTATAAAATTATTAAGTTATAAAGCAAAATCAATATCTCTAAAATAGAGCCATGCTCATGTTATACCATTACATCTACTCCCATTCAGACTGTCTTACTTTCAGTTTAAACTAAATTCCACTACTACTCCACAGATCCACAGTTGCTTCCGGACTGAACTGAAATTTCTATCACCTCAAGTAAAAAACTCATACCAGAATTTTATGGCGATGGTGTTTTCATTTGATATTGTACTGATTTTTTTTTTTTGGTTGAATGAGTGTTATGTAAGTACATTGGTGTGATTTTGGTTGTTTGTTGTGTTAGGACATATGTGTTTCACTTGTTTAGAATATATGTCATTCATTATTTATGTAATTGGCTAATCCTTTGTCAAAACGCACTTTACTTGTAATTGGGTAGAATTAGGATGACTTTTTATACTTCAAGAAACTGTGTTTTAAGATCAAGTGTTGAAGTCATCAAGTCTGTCCAAGAAACAAGCTTAGAAGTGCTCTTTATTAAAGCTCGACAGCTGCATCTATCAAGCTTTAAGAAACTGTTTTGGCTTCGAGGCTCGACAACTGCTCGATAGCACCTCGACACCTTTAGCTGTCGAGATTTAAGAAAAACAGATTTTGAGTTCTGTTTTGATTCCAATCCGTAGATGTGTCTTTGGGCCTTCTTTTCTCCTAACCCTAGACATATAAAAGGATTATTTTAAGGGCCATCAAAGCGTGGCAAGTTGCACAAGCATTGAGAAATCCTTGTTCATGCAAATTGTGACTTGAGACGAAGTTCCTACCCTAGTTCATCTTTCTCTTGTGAAGAAGTTGTTGTGTCTTTGCACCGTAGGGTTTTGTGATCAAGCATCTTCTTGATCTTCATCGTGTGGATGAATTGAAGAACTTTGCAGCCAACAATCTTCTCTAGTTGGTGATTGAAGTCGCGTACTGGGATCTACGCAATTGGTTAGTCACGTACTTGGGAGCCGTGCATCAAAAGGAGAAACTGTCACTACAAAACAAGTTCAATTGGGTATTAGGGTTAGGGTTCAACTGTAGGTTGGTAAGATACTTGGGATTCCTTTACTTGTAACCGCTTGTTGTGATAATAGTGGAGTTTCAGGAGTAGTGACCTTAAATTCACCCGATGGAGTTTTTACCGTGTAAGTTTTCCTCATTCGTAAACAAATCACCATGTCATTTATTTTCCGCTGCATACTTAGTTTAATTGGTGATTTGTTTATGCTACCACGCGTTTGCATGTTAATTTGATTAATTAATAAACTTGGAAAATTAATCAATTAATCCATCACAATGGGTCAATACGTTTTTGGCCTATCAAGTAGTATTAGAGCAGGCACACTCTGATTAGGGTTAATCTTTATGTGTGATCCATTGACCCCTGGTTGTCATGGATAGAGGTTAGTCTCTTATTATACCTCCATTGTTTGATGGTACTAACTATGCATACTGGAAAGTACGCATGAGAGCTTTCTTGCAGTCTCTAGATAAGAAATGTGGCAAACTATAAAGATAGGCTGGACCAAGCTTAAAGAAGCGCCGGCCGATTGGGATGAAGCTAAAATCAAGGCGACAAACTTCAACAGCAGAGCATTGAATGCCCTATTCAGTGCGGTCACTAATGAGGAGTTCAAGAAGATATCCTCCACTGAAACTGCTAAGGAAGCATAGACCATCCTCTAGATAACCTATGAGGGAACAAAAGCTGTCAAAGATTCAAAGCTACAGAGGCTCACTACAAGTTTCGAAGAAATTAAGATGGAGGAGGATGAGTTATTTGATGGGTTCTATGCCAAGCTCAAGGACATAGTGAACTCAGCTTTCAATCTTGGGAAAACCATTCCTGAACCTAAGATTGTGAGAAAAGTGCTCAGATCTCTGCCCGAGAGATTCCATGCCAAGATCACGACAATGGAGGAATTAAAGGATATTGACAAGATTCCTCTGACTGAGCTGGTTGGCAACCTACAAACCTACGAGCTAGGGTTGACAAGAATTGGCAAGTCGAGTAAAGGCAAGAGCATGGCACTGAAGGCCAAAAGCAATGAGACGGATGAGTCATCAGACAATGAAGACTCTAAGATGAAGTCCTACATCACTAAGAAATTCAAGAAATTCATGAAGAATGCAAATGGAAAAGGCTTCAACAAGGACCGTAGCCAATATAGTTCTTCTCAGTTCAAGAGCCAAGATAAAGGAAAGAAGGATGCTAGGGATGGCGGTCAGTACACTGTTCCCGCAAGACCCAAGTGCTTCGGATGTCAAGGCTTCGGTCAAATGAAACAGGAGTGTCCCACATATCTCAAGAGCATTGGGAAGAGCAAGGCACTAGCTGCTACTTTGAGTGACATTGAGCCTGAGGAGGATTCCGACAATGAGGATGATGGAATTTTAAATGCCTTCACTGCCACTGTCAATCCTATTGAAGGGATTGTTGAAGATATGGATGAAGAAGAGGAATTGGTGGAATCCAAATTTGAAAAGATAGATGATCAAGATGATATCCATACAGCCTATGAGAAACTGTACAAGCTTTCTGAGAAACATGAGAAACTCTATAGGCTGGCCACCAAGAAGCTCAGTGATGTGGAACTTGATCGTGAGGAGCTTTCCACTAAGTTTGATGAAGCAAATTAGACTATTGGGGCACTGAGATTCGAGAACAATTTCTTGGTTGAGAGGACCAAGAAGCTTGAAGCGGAGCTGTTTCAAGTTAGAGTTCAATTGGAGAGGACATCAAGTGCAAAGCTGGATGAGATGCCCAACATTCAGAAATCTGCTTTGAATCGAACTGGTTTGGGGTATGAATTCTCTTCTTCTAATATTGCTTCTACTAGTACTACTGTTTTTATTCCTCCTGCTAATAACATTGAAATTGAAAACAAAGATGTTAAAACTGAATTATCAAGTAAGAACCTAGACAAGAGTAAATCCATCTTAAGAGCACCCTCTAAGCTTGAGAAGAAGGAAACTAAAAACCCTAGGACTAAGAAGGCTAACCCTCAAAAGCCTAAACAGAAGAAGCAGCATCTCTGTCATCATTGTGGTATTGCTGGTCATACTCGACCAAATTGCAATAAGTTGTTAGCCACTGAACAGAGCAATGACATGATAGCATCTGGGAACCATAATCAGCTTCAAACCTCTCTTGCTCCTCTTGGAGATCTTCTCAAAGCCCTCATGTTCCTTTTGAACTTAAATGGTTTCAATTCTTCCCCCTCATCACTGGTTCAAGGGTTTTTTTAAAAGGAAAGGATCTTCCAAGGTGTGGAAGGAAAAGGGTTCCAAGTGATTTATTCACTTTTTCTCTCTCTTCCCTTCTTTTTTTTTTTTTTTTTTGCATTACTTGTGTGTTTTGCTTTACTGTTCTGAGTCAGTCTAGTTTTATACATTGTTTTGCTTTGTTTAACATATTTTTATGTGTTTATTTTCAGTCTGTGTGTTATTTTGTTTTTCAAATAAAAAAATTTTAAAAAATTGAAAAATACAAAAACGGTGTGTGTTGGTGTACATTGGTTCTTGTGAACCTTAAAATGGCCATTGAAACAGAGTTTTCTAAACTTTGTATCTCTTGTACCTTAGATGAGTATTCTTATGCACAACTAAGCAAGTGAGCTTTGTGGCTCTTTGTTTGTGATGAATAAGGTTAAGTGATCTCTTGTACTTAACACTTGTATCACTCTTTTTGAAGGGTAGGACTGAAAAATCTTAAGAGAAAGGCATAAATAACCATCTCATCACTGTTGCCCGCCAATCATGATATGACATTTGTATGCTTAGGCATAGGAAAAGTGCAATGTCAATGACATCTGTATGCTTTGGCATAGCAAAAGTTCAATGTCAAAAGCTTAACATAATTGGGTATTTCTTTTCTCTCATTTGTATACCCATGAATGGTTTGCTTAATAAAAAGAAAATAAAAGCAAAAATATCAAAAATACTTTAAATATGATTGCAAGCGTGTTTTCTAGGAGATGTGGGAGTTATAGGATGTACCTGGAAGGTGATAGTCCCCATCAAATAGTTATGATTGTGTGTGAGTTAAAGTGATTTTCTCATATCTCAAATCGTCATAACATAGAGACACTTATGCTATCTTGCGATGTTTTCACACACAACACATAACACTCTTTGCTACTTTTGATACATGTGCAGGTACAATGTGATTTGGCCATCACAAGGTTTACATGTGTAGATGTATACTCACTAAACTATCTTAACTTGTTTTTGAAATATAAAATCGGTTAGACTTGTTTAGTATGTGAGTGTGTTTATTTTTGATCCATGGGCTTAAGATTGTTGTTGAAAGATGTTTTTGAGAGTCTAATATGTTGATTGGATCATTGGTTGAGTTGCATGCGTGATTGCATTCATGTTTATGTTTTTCCCTTCTCGAAAAACTGCTTTGAAAAGTTGGCTTGACACCTCCTCGATACCTGGCTGTCTGTTGAGCTTCTCAGCTTTTTCTTATCGCAATCTCGACAGCTTCTCGACACCTTCTGGATCGATCGAGAAACCTCTTGTCCTCTCGATTGCTTCTTGACACCTGGTGGATCGATCGAGCATCTGTTCTCGTGCCCTGTCTTGTTCCTCGACACTTTCTCGATAGCGGTATCTATCGACGTGTATTTCTCGACACTTACCTCGACAGATGTCTCAACACCTCTCGATACTTGTATCTATCAGGATTTACTGATCTTCTGTTTAAAGGTTCTATGCGATCCATTTCTCATTTCTCTCGATCTCTCTCTCAATAGCTCTGTTTTCTTCACCTCTCTAACCTCTTTTTCTCACTTCAAAATTCTACCCAAGGTTTCCTCACACTTATTCAAGTTTTTCTTCACTTGGTAAGCATCTAATCTCTCTCATTTACATGCATTTCATGTTTTGAAACCTAGGTTTTGGAGTTCTTGAAAATTTTGGGTTTTTTAGATCAATGAGTTATTGTTGAAATTTTAGGGATCGGTTTTGTCAATTTGATCTTAAAAACTCCATGCATTGCATCACATTAGCATTCTAACAATACTCTTATGCTTTTAGATGTGTGCGAAATGTTTGTGTGTTGGTAAGTTTGGATTGGGCTGAGCCCATGATGTTTTTTTTGATATTGCATGTCACATGTTCATGCATTCCCCATGCATACGTTCTCTCTTTTCAATATACTTGTTATATTTACATTGTGTTAGAACTTTTCTGAGTGTTTCTTTCTCCCCCCCCCCCTTCTCTTTCTGTTTGCGTTAGTAGTGTCTATGGCACCAAAACGTAAGTCTATTCCGACCTAGAACCCTCTTCGTTCTAGGGCCTCTTCATTTTCTGATTCCACTCCTCTTTCTGTTCGGTTCCGTGATGAGAAAGCCCATCAGGACTTCTTAGAGAACTTTTCTAAAGGAGGTGTTCATTCGGTACGCCAAGTTGTTTTGGCAGACTTTGCCGACACTAACCTTCCTGATGTCATTCACAAACGGGAATGGGAGTCACTGTGTGATGTCCCGGTCACTTATCCTTCTGTGCTGATCCAGGAGTTTTACTCCAACATGCATGGATTCGATTCTTCAGTACCTTTCTTTCTCACTCGCATTTGAGGTACACGCATAGTCGTCACACCGGAGTTGGTATCCAATGTGCTCCATGTTCTAAAGGTTGCGCATCCTAACTACCCTGGTTGTGAGCGTCTATGGACTGTGTCCAAAGATGAGATGATCGCCGCTTTCTGTGAGCACCCTTCTGATTGGGGTGAGCGCCAATTTACGTTATGTCGACCTTTTGCTAAAGGTCCTCGTTTCTTAAACATGGTGATGACTTTTGTCTTATATCCTCTCTCTCATTACAACTCTATCACAAAGCCTCATGCTCGTTTTCTGTTGTCTCTTATTGAGGATCTTACCATTGACTTTCCTTCACATTTCATCTTTTCTATAATAAATTCCACTACTACTCCGCAGATCCACAGCTGCTTCCAGACTGAACTGAAATTTCTATCACCTCAGGTAAAAAACTCATACCAGAATTTTATGGCGATGGTATTTTCATTTGATATTGTACTGATTTTATTTTTTTTGGTTGAATGAGTGTTATGTGAGGACATTAGTGTGATTTTGGTTGTTTATTGTGTTAGGACATATGTGTTTCACTTGTTTAGAACATATGTCATTCATTATTTATGTAATTGGCTAATCCTTTGTCAAAATGCACTTTACTTGTAATTGGGTAGAATTAGGATGACTTTTTATACTTCAAGAAACTGTGTTTCAAGATCAAGTGTTGAAGTCATCAAGTCTGTCCAAGAAACAAGCTTAGAAGTGCTCTTTATTAAAGCTTGACAGCTGCATCTATCGAGCTTTAAGAAGCTGTTTTGGCCCCGAGGCTCGACAGCTGCTTGACAGCACCTCGACACCTTTAGCTGTCAAGATTTAAGAAAAACAAATTCTAAGTTCTGTTTTGATTCCAATTCATGGATGTATCTTTGGGCCTTCTTTTCTCCTAACCTTAGACATATAAAAGGATTATTTTAAGGGCCGTCAAAGCGTGGCAAGTTGCATAAGCATTGACAAATCCTTGTTCATGCAAATTGTGACTTGAGATGAAGTTCTTGCTCTAGTTCATCTTTCTCTTGTGAAGAAGTTGCTGTGTCTTTGCACCGTAGGGTTTTGTAACCAAGCATCTTCGTGATCTTCATCGTGTGGATGAATTGAAGAACTTTGCAACTAACAATCTTCTCTAGTTGGTGATTGAAGTCGCGTACTGGGATCCGTGCAATTGGTTAGTCACGTACTTGGGAGCCGTGAATCAAAAGGAGAAACTGTCACTACAGAACAAGTCCAATTGGGTATTGGGGTAAAGGTTCAACTATAGGTTGGTAAGGTACTTGAGATTCCTTTACTTGTAACCGCTTGTTGTGATAATAGTGGAGTTTCAGGAGTGGTGACCTTAAATTCACCCGTTGGGGTTTTTGCCGTGTAGGTTTTCCTCATTCGTAAACAAATCACCGTGTCATTTATTTTTTGCTGCATACTTAGTTTAATTGGTGATTTGTTTGTGCTACCACGTGTTTGCAAGTTAATTTGATTAATTAATAAACTTGGCAAATTAATCAATTAATCCATCACAAGGGGTCAATACGTTTTTTGTCTATCATGTTGTAGAAATTTTAATCACAAGAGAATGAGAATCTTTAGCGTAGCAAGAAGTAATCAACTATATACCTTATTTTTCTTAGATTGTTATAAGATCGTTAGTGAAATGAAGGATAACACATAATTATAAGAATATGATAAGTAGCATTTATGGTCATGTTGATAACTCTAGAAGGCTCTTATTAACAAATTAGCAATGCAAAAGCAATAAAAATGGTTACTATAGACGAAATTGTATGTTGGTCTCCCTCTCTATTATTTGTTAATATGCGTCATGTATCAATTTAGAATTGTCTTAGTCATATACCATGTTATGCAACTATACATTATTTACTAACAGTTTGATGCACATTGTTAACTCAATCTTTTGATGTTATTGTAGTTAGTGTCAATGGGTGACCCTTATCACTACAGGCCACATGATGTGTTCACTGCAATGGGTCGTTGTTGGGTACTAGAAGATGAATTCAGCTATCCAATCAATCCTAACTTGCAAAATAGTGCACAGGTCCATAATACCATAAGGGCAGAGTAGGACTGGTTACTCTATGAACAAGAGATGTTTTATGATGAGATGGTCGGTTATAAGCTGCTAGTGCCTCGGCGACTCGCATCACAGATGCCAAGGGACACTATAGATGAACTTCATAGAGCATTGTGCCGCATAAGAGAAGAAAATAATTGAATGAAGATACGTCTCAATCGATATTGGACCCAGGTGAAAATTCGAGAATCTGTGAAGTGTAAGTTGTATGAGCATGCACAATACATGCAATCACTTCTTGCAGCAGACATTTATTAGTTGGACGTGGAGATGTCAGATGAAGAGTATTCGTGTTGTGGTCCACTCATAGTTTGATGTATAACTATTATCCTTAGTTATGTTTTAGATGTATGTGTGTCACTGTTGTTGTATTCGTACTATGTAGGGAACAGTGTTTATGGTTAGGGGTTTATGTAAACCTTATCATCATTTGCACAAATATGCATGTTTGATGCGTAATCTTGAATGACTACTTATAGCAAAGAGGTAGGCAAATTATTAGATTCATAACACATACATAATACCTAAATTTTCCTACACAGGATGTCATCAATATGCATGACTTGCATTTTGACCAACTAACAATACCAACATTGTTAACATATTACATGCATAACACATACAACATACATATTCTTACACAGGATACCATCAATATGCATGACCTGCATATCGACCAACTAGTATTACCAACATTGATAACATAATTCTAGAGATAGTGCGCACCCCACATAGAACCTAGCTAGACGATGTCGTACATAGATACTCATTCTAACAAGTAGTCCTCGTAGCTGAGGACATTATTACGTTCCGCTGGGGTGAGCTGCATGTTGATTGCAGTAGCTTGCTCTTCTACAAGCTACAGCAGGTGATACCTGCACCTACGAAGGAACATCAGGTTGTTTTCCTTTCGGATTTTGGCCATGGCCTGCCTATGCTCCACCAAAGGTGCCCCAAGTAGAAGGAGATCATTATGTAGAGAGTTGGGCTCGTTCATGCGGTACTCCCATTCTTGCCATAGTCCTACATAATATTCCCTCTCATCATTATCTCTCTCCTTCCTGTAGTTAACAGGAAAATGAGGAAGGAGCCAGTTGCGCATCAACATTGCAAAAGCACATACAACACCAACCAACCAACCAACATGAAGCCTCTCTTCATGAGATTATCATAAGGATCTTACCCCACACTACTGTCCATATGAAGAACAAAACCATCTGTGGAGCCTTAACACATCAAATTATCTTCCATCGAAAGGAAACATCACTAACACCATGTAAAAAACTGTAGTAAGAATGAATGTCAAATTTACGACTCCCTTTCAATCTGTCACGACCTTCACTCCTGGGAATATTGGACTATCGAAGATTGAAAAAGGAATTCACTGACTCCAACTCCCAATCATTTATATTTCAATGAAAACAAATGTCCGAGCTCCATACTACCATAGTTGGTTGCTCAACCAAAATTGAGGATACTGAGGGCTCACTAACTAAAGAGCACTTGAAAGTGACCATAACATTGCCAATTTCATAATTCATCTCTTTCCCTCTTATTTCCTCAGCAACCAACCATACCCTGACCAGTACTAAGTATCCAACCATGCTTCTAAGTTTCTAGCTGCCCAAATATGTACATTGACCATAATGCAATAATTCATTAATTCTCTACAACAATACAATATGAAAGCTATTGGATTTGGAAGATTGGAAAAGATTTTCAATTTCAATCCTTAATTATGGGTACTTGCCATTCATACACATTTTGGAAGATTGGAAAACATTTTCAATTTCAACCCTTAATTATGGGCACTTGCTATTCATCCACAAAAACATATTTAGGTTTTTTCAGTACCCACAGAAATCCAAACCACATAAATGCTAAAGATGCATCTATATAGGCCTTAGACCTCTACTTCAAGTTGTTCTTGAAGCTAAGAAAAGAGCACTGCTAATGTAATTGAAAATTTTAAAATTAAGCAAAAATCTATTAAATCAAAATCTTATCCAACCAACAAGAATGTAATGAAACCAAGCCAAAAACTTCAAACACCCAATTTCTCTTCAATCACCCTAGATGCAACCAAAGGATTCTCTGGTGGGTATCATTATAACACAAGGGGAATGCTCAAAACAGTAAGTATGAGTTCTTTGGGAGCTATTTTTCCCTTAAAAAGTCATTAATTCAATACCCATTTGAAAATTTTTCTCTCTAGGCTATAATTGAAATATAGTCAACAATTTTCATTATAATATTTTGATTCTATTTTACTTTAATAAAGTAAATAATAGAAATGAGTCTTATTGTTTTTCTTGGTGACCTAAACATATATTAGTGAATGCTTGAGAGAGATTGGATTTCCTGGATTTTTAAAAGGAGATATGATAACAAGAGGAGCTTGTTATTGGACTGGTAATTAGCCTTCCTGCAATTAATTGGTTCCATGTTAGGTCTAGGCATAAATAATTAATCTTTGTGCATTGGTCTCTTCCCTTGAGTAGATTTATTATTTGATTCATATGAATTAAAAATTCATACCTAATTGAGGTCAAACATAAAGTCGTCCTTATCCTTAACTTGTGCTTTAAGATTCAATGAAGGTCACAAGGCCATTATATAAAAATTATTACCAATGGATCACATGAACCTTGCCTCTGTAGTTTGCAAATGCATGCAGTTGTTAGTTCTATTTTTCTCTCTCTTTTTTTTTCTTTTTTTTTTTTCAAATGCTTAGCATTGCAACCATGAGTTGCTAGTTGGTTGTAGACACATCTATATATTTTAGTATCTAAGCATTGATAAGTTTGTTTTGTTTTTTAGTTTGGCATATTTTTAATTATATCAAAGAGAAAAATATAATATAATATACTATTACACATAAATAATTAATCCTAACAAACACTTAGCTTGAATAATGAGAACTCAATGAACGTACCAAATGGCAAGGGGCCCTAAGTGCATTGGTGGTAAAGGCGACCTTGCAATTGGGCATATTCGTGGGAACCTTGAATCGGCCCACAGCTACACCAACAACAATGCTCCATCAATATGTATCGCATCCTTCTTCGATGCACTACAAAGGTGCTTGTAGAGCTAGGCTAATGCTGCACTACCCCAGCTATACTGTCTTGCATTGCTGATTGGGTTGAGGAACTGTAGAGGCATAAGTGAGACCCAGTCTACCGACTTGTCCATGAACAACAGGGCCCCCATCCAAACAAGTAGGTGGTAGCGAGCATGTCACTGCACTTCTTCATCACTGATGTTTGTAGCTAGGGGAGCGGCAAACAAGTCATCAAGCCACTTGTATCTTATCCTCGCCCCAACAAGGATAGACCTGTTTGAGTTGGGTATCAAGAGCGAAGGTTCATGGCCGAACAACTCTCAGCATAGCCGACTCCAATTCATGTCTGTCTTCCTAGTGACAAGCAACCTATCCACCGGAATCCCCAACATCACCTCTATATTTGGCAATGTGATACCTATTTCTCCATGGGGTAAGTGGAACGTGTGCGTCTTCGGATGCCACCACTCCACCAAGGCTGTGATCAAGGCGTGATCGACCTCCATATCAGGAACCTTGAATGATTCGGTGAAAGCTATTGCATCGATGTATTGCATGATACGTGGATCTAGCCGACCATACAGTAGTACACATTTACGACATTAAACCTTTACGACGCCAAGCACCTCCTGCACACAGATGAGCATTGTGTTAGGTAGTACACACGAGGTAATTATAAAACGACTATGTACTAATAATACAACTACATACCTCGCCGGCGGCGTGCCTCCAAAGTGGAGTTGACCGATGATCCAACTGCCACTACAACATGGTATCATTGTCAAGTCCAGGATCCACTTTATCCAGTGCCTGCATATTTGATATGACAGCAAATAGATTGTTAGCAATTATTGAGGATTCACTCTATGACAAGATACAATTACAATAGCAAATCATGTCTTCTTTCATATATCAAACCATTTAGTTATCAAATTGTGGGTCAAAACTCAAAATTCACATATCAAATGATATCATAAAATTTTCTGAATAAATTGAAGGAAACAGTATATACCATATAAAAAAGAAATGAAACTATTGATGGATTTTTTTTAGGCTACTTGTGAACTTCTTTCCCTAAAACTCTAAATACCACTGTCCAACTTTGTAAAGTGTGGTACTTGTGGTTTTGCACATGATTTTATTATTATTTGTAGATTTGCAAATATATATTGCAATATAGGATAATTCTATGAATTTCATTAGAAATTTCTTCTTTCTAAAGTTGCATTTAGAATCAAATAGTTGTTGACTCTCTTGTATGTTCTTACCATATGCACGGAGTACCCTAAAGTTTCAGAGATGCAAAATTTCAGAGATGGAGCTGGGAGCAAATTGAGTAACAATGGCTTGATGCAAAATTTCAGAGATCATGGCATTTCGATTTTTGACACAACAATGCGGCATGCCTACTTACATGGTACAGACAGGCATCCCTACCTCATTGATGGGTAGATTATTAATTGTGCTAAAATTTTCAATTTATTTTTCGATTGGTAGATTATTGTTGTTTTGGCTAATTTTTATTGTTATTATTTGGATTATTTTTGGTTTAAGTTAGGGGGTCCCAAGATTATGTTAGGGTGACTATGTTTAATTTTCTTGAGTCTAGATTCTAAATCAGCCTTACATATGATTTTTAAGACTATCACTTTTCCAATGTAATGACTAACACACTTTGTAACCAGATTACAAGTTACAACATTGTTTCCAAAAAAACATTTGCGAAAGCTCTAACGCCAACTTCAAAACAACATTTACAAGTTCTTATGGCAAGGCTTCTAGTATTATGTAACTACTAAACAATCACAGTATATTAATAACAAGTCGTTAATCAATGCGATGCACTGTAAACATAAAGTTCAAGAAAAAAAAAAATTGTATGTGATACATATTTCAATTAACAGCTAAAATTAAACTAGAACCCCCCCCCCCCCCCCACACACACACACACACACAAAGATATATGTATATATATTAGATTAACGATGATGAGTAAATGGTATGATTTTAGAACCTTGTGAGACAATATCAAGAGAAATCAACAAATGCATGAGAAATTCCAGCAAAAAATATCTATCTCTGAATTTTATTAGAAATTTCTTCTTTCTGAAGTTGCATTTAGAATCAAATAGTTGTTGATTCTCTTGTATGTTCTTCCATATGCATGGAGTACCCTAACGAATCTAAATATTCCAATCAAAACCAAATCATTTCAAAGGTTGCACAAAACAAATGCAGCACAAAACAGTAATCAACGGCAGAGCAACGTACCTATAATCAACGATGGCGGGTACAGTGAGGGTTTAACTGAAGCACTATGGTTCCGGCAACAACGACTAATCGAAGAGGGTGAGGGAGACTGAATAGGGAGAGTGAGACTGAGGGAGAGTGGGGGAGAGTGAGGAAGAGTGATCACAGAGAGCGAGTGAGAGTGTAGAGGGAGAGTGATGGCAGAGAGTGAGGGAGAGTGTACAGGGAGAGAGTGAACAAGCCAAACTCGATTTTCTAGTTACCAAGTTATGCATGTATACACGAGCATTTTTTTATTGGAAAAAGCCACATCTGCTTTGCCAGCGTGACACAACACTCATACTAACTCGACTATAGGATAATCGAGTTTTATATGAAAAATCGACCCTCACATTATCTAGTTTCAAAACAGGGCATATCCCTAAATAGTTTAAGAAATAGGGCAAAATGTTGGAAAGTTTGGCTGAAAGGAGTAAAACCCCATTTTGGCCCAATAGTTTAGAAAAAAAGTTTAGAAAATTTTTATGGGAACAAAAAAAAAAAACAATTAAATTTTTTTATGGCTTTTTATATTTGGTCCATCCAATTAATATTTTCATTTTATATTTTTTATGAAATTGGTATCAATACTTTCCTAAAATTGTTTATTAACAATATCGTTAAAAACACTCGTTAACATAACTCTTGGTGTATGAGAAAATGATGCACTTAATGATAATGAGACTAATTCAAAGCTATAAATGTTTGAGATGGTTGTTGGGTTTTTTATTCCCAAATGTTTTACAAAAAATTGAATGTGTGGGAGTAAAACACAGAATGAGATGAAAAATAGATTTAAAAACGGAAAAATAAATTTAAAATAAAAGAAGATATTGAATTTTTTATTTTTCGACGTGTAACAATGTTTTAAGCATGAAATGTCATTTAACGAATATTACATTAACGAATTTGAACGAGAGAGCTTTTGACCAAACACTATCTAATGTTATAGATCAAAATTTTAAAACTTTAAGGGAAAAAATTAAAATCACCCCAAACTTTAAGTGTGTAATTTGCAATTTAGGCAAACAAGAACAAATGTGAAAAAACAGTTCAAACAAGTTGTAAAAAAAAAAGAGTAAAAATTATATAATTCTATCACTTTTTTTTTTGTCTTCTCTTTTTTGGAATAGCAAAAATTACTAGGGACTATTTTCCCTCAAAAATTATACACACACACACATACTAGCCTCATCACATGGGTTTCACACATGCAATGAGCCTCTCTTTTTTTTCTTTTTTAAATTTGGATTTAGTGTCATAATTCTTCATTAAAGAAAAAAAAAGGAATTTATTGAATAAAAAAAATATAATTTATAAACATACATATTCTTAACACACTTGTGGGAGAATAGATTGATAGGAAAAGCCATGAACGGATAAGTTTTAGGCCCCTCCACCAACAGCAAAATGGTATTCACCAACTATAAAAATATTGATGTTCTTGTTCAATGATGTGGAAAAAGTGAGAAAAAATCCGAAGTGTGGCAACTGGTAATTGATCGTGGATTCATGAATTTTTTTTTTTCCTGATGGAATCATGGATTCATGATTATGTGGATTGGCAATTTTTTTTTGAATGTTTGAACAAATGCTACTAATTCGAATAGTCATCTCTTAGAAGTTGTGATTGGGATACTTGGGAACTGACTTGCCGTTTAGAGAGAGAGAGAAAAAAAAAAAGAATAATGTGGCAGTGCATAAATTTAAGGAATATAAATGAGAAGTTGTAGTAATTGTTTTATAGAAGGGGTATTTTTTTTCAAATTCAAAATAAAGAAAGGAGATTTAAGAAGGGGGAAAAAAACAAGACAAAAACATGAGAGTAGGGATTAAGCTAGGAAACCAGAAATTGAAAAAAAAAAAATAAATAAATAAATAAATAATAATAATAATAATAATAAATTTTAAAAAAAAAACCCAAAAACTTGAGATTAGGGATTAAGAAAACTGAAAATTCAAAGCAAAAAAATAAATAAATAACCGGTAAGTCTTGTTGATAAAGTGGTCATATTTTGTAGGTGAAGTTTTAGATAGAGTTAAAGATTTATTTTTACTATGTTATCCCCAATTTTTGTCATGTTTAAATTTAGAGTGTATTTACAAAACACATAAAAATCTAGTTCAAGATAAAGAATTTTATGGGGAATTTTTTGACGCTATTGACCATATTCCTAAAACATTTGTAGGAGAAGCTCTTGGTTACTGGATATGGTATTTTTGACCTTCACAAAAGCCCATATCAAAGAGAGGAATTCTGTTATAAATAGTATAGATAAATAATATTTTTTTGGATAGGGAAAATAGATATCATATCAAAGAGGGGAATCCTAGAATTTTATAGGACTATGGATGTTAGTATGTTACTTCAAACTTTGCAAGACTTGACACTCATTGTATGAATTCACTCAACCCTACGCTTTAGGTACTTTTGTTTCCATTGGATCAGTGACAACAATTACATAACATGATTATGGCAGAGCCAGAAAAATATCTCGAGGGGGCCGGTGAACATTTTTGTATACTTTTTAGATTTATTACCAAATTTTAAAGAAGAATAATGGAAAATTTAAAAAGCTGGGGAAGCCATGGCCCCCCTTGGCACCCCCTAGCTCCGCCTATTTACATGAATATATGAATTTAGTTTATATATACAGCTTGCTCTATGCACGCACTATCTTTTTTATTATATATTAATGTTATATAACCTCGATGATCTTTATCTCGATAAGATAGAGATGATTCTTATTCTTTTCTTTTTTTAAATGCTGTGACTGCGAGCCAATTTTTTTCCCCTACACAGGCTGGCTAATCATACATTAACATTGGATCATTTTTATCCCATATCTGGCGCCATTGATTGAGGGATCCGGTGCGGACTAAGAAGGAAATCAAATACTAGAGGCTGTTGTTATCTTTAAAGTGTGTGAATATGGCGGAAAACAAACCGAACCGAGCATAGTATTAATTTAAAAATTCAAGTTTATTCATTTAATTTTCTTTTAACATGAGTCAAGCTCGAGTTTATCACTAAACAAGATTTTATGTTCAAGCTGAGTTTATTTTCTTGTTGAATAAGTTCGAATTTGTTTACGAGCTATTTGATTAACTTCTTTTTTTTCTTATATATTGTGAAATCATGACTAAAATGATTTACCTCATCACAATTTTACGATTTTTTTTACTACAAATAAACTCTATATATCATCAATAAGCTAAGCTCGAGCTTATCACTAAACAAGATTTTATGTTCAAGCTGAGTTTATTTTCTTATTGAATAAGTTCGAATTTGTTCACGAGCTACTTGATTAACTTATTTTTTTTTCTTATATATTGTGAAATCATGACTAAAATGATTTATCTCTTCACAATATTACAATTTTTTTACTACAAATAAACTCTATATATCATCAATAAGTTACAAATAATAATTTAATATCATATGATCCTATTGACAAACTTATACAATCTAATTTCAAGTCTATAAAAATATATTTTTAGATAAGTATACATATAAAAATATAATATTATATATAATTAAATTGAACCCTCATGATCACGAGCTTGTTAGCCTAAACTTAAGGCTAAACTTGACTTGTTTTCTGAACAAACAAACTTTTTCCTTAATTGAACTCGAGTTGTTTATAAACAGCTTCATTCATATACAGTCTTATGTGAAGATCTCTTAAGGATTATGGCCAGAGCAATAAGAAGGAACGAAAAGGTACCCCATTCAACAAGGCAGGTTTGAGTTTTTTTTTTTTTTTTGGTGAAAAGGTTTGAGTAATTAAGATAAAATAAAAATGTGTGACTTGTTTATGTGGCATTTAATGGAAAATATGAAGAAAGAGGCTATTGATGCAAATAAAATATAACTTTAAGGACTAAAATCTAAAATTTGAAATCTTGAGATATAAAATCCAAAGGCCTCCAAACTTTAAGGGCTTAGTTTGCATTTTAGTAATATATATATATATATATATATATATATATATATATATATATATATATATATATATATATATATTGATCTCCACCCTTGAACTTGTTCAAGGTAACTACATGGAACTTCAATGTGGTGAAATTGGTTCGATAGATAATCTCAAAATCGACGACTTTGATACCACTTGTTAGGAACTCGATGTATCCTAAATAGGGACGGAGTCAGGACTTGGACTTAAGAGGGGCGGTTTTATTGTTAGCTGCGTGCGGTGGTTTCAGTTTTTGGCTTTACTGCTTAGTCGACAAAGGTTTTCTTTTATTATTATTTTTTTTATGTGTGTGTAGAGCGTGTCTTTTGTTGGTAAGGACAAAATTTTTTTATCTAAAGTTTTTTAAAGGGCTAAGTTGTTTGTTTTTGGTAAAATTAGTTGATTAGTCTCAAAAAAAAATTTAGCTTTGTGATCGCCTATCAGTAATTTTTGTTGTTAGGCTAATATTTTGGGCTTTTTTATTTTTATTTTTTTTTATAAAAATTTTAGATCTATAAATTTTATTATGGACTTTAAAGGAAGAAAATACTAGATCTACAATTTTTTTTACAAATTGTTGTTGTGATTAGTGGTTATTAGTAAGTGAAAAAATGATGTAAATGGTAGTCCAAGATGTGAACAAGTAAGAATTTGCTACTTTAATAATTTATAAAAATATTGTAAAAAAGTTTGTAGTTGTAGAATTTCTTTTATAATGATTATTAAGGGGGACAAAGTGAAATTTTATTGAAAAAAATTGCTAAAATTAATACCTAAATATATACTTATATAATTATATTTTTTTTAACTACGCAAGGAATTTTTTTTTTTTTTTTTTTTTTATGAGACGCAAGGAATTTGTTTATTATTCAAGGTATATCAAATGATGGTTACAAACATTATTTATACAACTCAATCTCTCTTCCTATTGGCCATATATAGCTCAATCTTGTTGGCTTAGTAACTAATTAACCACTAATTAATCTATGTGATTAATGTGTCACATGTGGCGATAGTGCTAACTAACTTCCTAAATGGGAGGTCGCTGCTCAACTTGGATACTCACCCCGAACAAGAATTTTGCTTCTTGTACGAGCAAGTCACCAATCCTTTCCACCACACCAAATATAATAACCTCGGTCATTTCTATTCATCGAAAGAAGATGAATGGAATGAGAGCTTTGAATGTTAATTTTCTCACATTTTGAAAGAATTTGCACTATCCTAAATTCGTTTTTTTATTTTTTATTCATCATCCGTTCAATGTCCCATTTTTCCACACTGACACCGATTGTAGTAAGTCTACGAGAATGAAAGATGGGTCTGTTTAGACATAGCAAAATTGGTCAGAATTTTCTAACTTGACCCAAAAAATACCTGACCCAAATCCGATTTTTTTTTTAACCCAAAGCAAAAAACACGGGTCAGGTCACGATCGTGACCTGACCCATGTTTTTTGCTAGTCAACACAACCCAACCCGACCCAAACCATTTTTTAAATTTTTTTTGGTAAAAAAAAGAGAGTAAAATTAAGACAATATTGATTTAATTATTTATTGTGAGCTTTAAGGAAACAATTGAGATATTTATATAACTGCATGCAAATTAATTGAAAGATGAATGGTTGAGCATTTTGTAATGAGGAAAGATTTTTAAATATCAAATAGCAAAATACATGCCAAGGTAATCTAATTACAGGAGAGTTAAAAATATAGATTTCAAATTGTAGATATGTGTGAGAAACATTCACTAGTGTGAAAATAGTGAAGTCAAAGTATCAAATTAACATAAATTATAAATGTTTAAACCTATTTTTTAACGATTTATGTCCAAAATAAACGGTTTTTCAAAATAAATTATAATATTTCCTAGAGTGTGTGTTGCTTAACAATGATATGATATTCATAAAAGAGATTATGTATAAATAAATAAACAATCAAACTTTAATGTATATTTCAAATTGAAATAGAGTGTCAACCACAATTGACAATAAATTTTAAAATTAATTTTCAAGATTGTAAATTTTTTATATATTTTTTTATTCTTAGTCAATTGAATTATCTAATAAGTCATTTGTAATTTTGTTTTATATTTTACAATGTTGATATTATCTAGAAATAAAACTTGTGAATTTGTTTTACTTATCTTTGTGTTATTTTGTTTTAGATAGCAATGTTAGGATTTGTATAATTTTAAAATTTATTAAATAAGTATTAATAAGTTTAACTGAGTTCATTCTTGATATAAGTGGTGAATTCAAAGTAATGCATTTTATATCAAGTAATCATTTGCATGACCTTTTAAATGGCAAAATACATGTTGTTTTCTTTATAAAAAAAATTCATGTGAAAAATACAGGTCAACTTAACAAGACTCGACCTACAACATAATTGACCCGAACATATTTTTAACCTACTTAAAATAACCAATTTTTAACCTGCAATCTGTTTAACTCGCAATCTAATTGACCCGATCCACTCACCCATTTTGCCATGTAAAGGCCTATCCCTTCAAGTCCCCCTTTTCTTTGCCTTAATGAATTACCTAACCAAAAAAAGCAAAAAAGTATTGTTTTCTTCATCTTATAATCTGACAATTTTGTGTCAAATCAATTCGAGTGCCAAAGAAAAATTGCTTTGGACTTTTGTGATGTGTTAGCAAAAACTTCCACAAAAAAAAAAAAAAAAAAGTGGAAAACGTGAATGATGATTGATGCTAGCCTCAATTATTCATCTTTCAAGCCTTTCATAGTGAGATACAGCTAATTCATTATTGTTCCCTTAGAAAATCTACTGCAAATAGATTAGAGTATCTATATGAAATATCCCATATTCCTGAAGATAGTAAAATACCTATTACAGACTTTCCCATTGTAAATCCCTATACTGTATTTGATAAACCCCAAAAAACTTTCAAAAAATCCATAAAAAAAATTTCTTGGTCCTTCCCAACCCTCTAGTGTCAAAGAGTATGTCCAAGCTTCAAAATTTGACCAATTTAGTATTCCAGCCAGTGAGAAAGAAAATTTTATCACTCTTGCTCTTCCCAGAGAGTTTGTCATTCCATGGCAAAGACAAGGTTATACTCACCTCCATTTTGGTGCACTAAGACTTGCACTCACTTTTCATGGCAGAAAAGGACTCCCTATAGCTTCTAGAATTCCTCTCCTTGATTCTAGATTTATGGAATATCACAATGCAGTCATAGGTACAGTCCAAACTACACTAAATGCAGGAACAGTCTTTGTCACCCTTTTTCCCAATTTCAACATGTCTCTCAGAGATCCTCACATATGTGATGCTCTTAAAGTCCAAGTTCAGATTACAGGAGCCTCTCAAGTACCAGATACTTTTGCTGCCACACTTCACTATCAACTTGCTTATAGACTCCAGAACCATGCTTTTGATGTAGCCATACCAGAGTTTGCCCAATCCAATGATGCTCTTTTGATCCAAGTTGATCCAGGCATGACGCCTACGTGCACATTTGTTCCAAGACAACTGACCAAAGACCAGATGAAAAAGCTCTTTCCAGAGTCATGGATTACAAAGTATGAGATTCTCCACCAGGTATCTCAGCCAATCCAGTCCCACACTCCTTTTTTTATCAGAAACCAGAATGGTGAAGTTGAAGTCAGATTTAGGACAACCACACCAGAAAAGGAAGAAGTGACAGTCTTTCCAACAGCTATGATCCAGCCAGTTTCTTATGAAGGTCTTGATGATCTTCAGATCAAAGCATTTCAAGAAAATGGAAAACCTGTCTATGAAGGAAAATCACCCACAGGCCATATATGGTGGGATGTTTGTGATTGTGAAGAATGCAGAGAAGAAGAAATATTTGAAGAAGATAAGAAAAGAAGAAAGAAGAAGTCTTCCCAGCATATTCTCAAAGAAAGATATGAAGCAGGAGACACAGAAGTTGACCTCCTTGGAGAACCCTCAGGAAGGTTTGATAACTATGTCCTTTACCCCAGATCCAGAAAACAAAAAATTCCATCCTTTTCCCCATGCAAAGAAAATCATGTTCAAAACCAACAAAACCAGAAACCACCCTTAATCCCATATTACCAGAAAGTCCTTCCCCAAATACAAAAGTGTCAACCCAAGTCTCCCAGTCAAACCCACACACAAAAGCCTTTACCCTGTTACATGTTTGACCATGCATCACCCTCATACTCACAAAATTTCCCTCCCTTAGAAAGTTTTGACCACCCACAAACCAATGTAAAACATGTTTGGAAGATAAAAAACCCTGTTGGAACCAATCCAGATGGAAGTAAAAAATAAGTCTCATCAGCTGAAGCAACCCTTAATTGGCAGGCAGAAAATGTTGTAGCACAGAATCAAGTCCTTTCAAAAATTCTTGACAACCAACAAAAGTTAACTGAAGCGGTATCCAATACCTTTTCATCCTCAAATTCCCTCATTGAAGATTTGAAGAAGAAGATAATGTCAATTGAACAAGAATTGGAGACAATTGTTTCTACAGTAAAGGATTTGTCTATATCCTTTCCCCTCATTGGACAAAAAGAAAAAGAAAAAAAGCAGTTGTTGATGCAACTCCAGTCTTTGGAGAACTCACAGAAAGCAGCTACTCAAGCTCTTCCAATGCAAGTTTACATGCCATACCAACCTCGTCAATCACTGTATAAAGATCTGTCCATACCAGTACCCTCACCATTTTCCCCAGTTTCCCCATACCAAAACCTCCAACCATTAAACATGACACACCCAGCTCAAAACCCTTTTAAACCATGTGGACTCTTTCCCAACATACCAAACCCAACACTACTACCTCAACTAGAACCCAGACTTGAACCTCCAATCAAACCACAAAATGAACCACCTCCCATAAAAAAAGACAAAGAACCATTATACCAACCACCAGACCCAACCATTGGTGCTTCCTCCAGACCCCCAGATATGAACCTGTTAGCCATAAACACTGACCCTCCAAACCCGATATCATCATTTCTCAGAACTTTAACTCTTCAAGAACAAACAGAACCTTTTGTTCTTCCAGTCATTGATGAAGCAGATTTAGACTTGTCTGATCTTGACTTAGATGAAGTCTTTATGACTGACCCAAAAGTAGAAGAAGAAGATGATGTCCTTCGTCCTAAACAACCTCCACCTCCACCACTAATATTCCCTACACCACCTGTCATCCCTGATCACCACACAAGATTAACCTACTCATCAACCACAGATGCAAAACACCTGTTCACCCTTGATAACAGTCCTCCCTCAAAATGGCATGAAGAGATTTTCAACATGTATTCATGGTGCACAGCTGAACTTCAAGCCCCAAATAATACAGTTGCCCAGATTATTGCCAAATTTGTAGCAAGACTCACAGGTAGACTGAGACAATGGTGGATAAATCTTGGAGAATACAGGCAAAGACAAGCAGCCCAGAGTAACACACTCGAGGATTTTTTCACGATCCTCCATAATGAATTTCTTGGTTCATTAGCCCATTACACTGAAGTAGCTAGAGATGAGTTCCTAATGATGAAATGCTGTTCTTTTGAAAGAAAAGATTTGGAAAAGCACTTTGACAAAATGTCAAGCAGATACTATGCCTTTAATGGCATGGATGATGTGAATTTCAAGCACACTTTCTTGAATTCTTTCCCAGAACCACTTGGTGATGAAACTCTTCGCATGATGAATCTTCAAAAAATCACCTTGCAGCAAGCCTCTCTTGGAGAAATCTATCAGCATGTCCTTATTGCTTTGGAAAAACTTTACAATCAAAGAAAGTTTCTTTCGGAGATTGACAAGATCCATAGTAAGCTCAAAGACAATTGCAAAAGAAAAGATTTGCAGATTAAGTGTTATGATAAGAATTGTTCTTGTCCAACCAAGAGAAGAGATCATTACAAAAAGTATTCTTGGAAGAAGAAGCATTCTCATCCAAAGAAGAAGTTTTTCAGAAAAAAGAAATGGAAGTTTCTCAGAAGAAAGCAGTTCAAGGGAAAAAATTCAAAAGTCTGTTTTGTATGCAGAAAGCCCGGTCATTTTGCAAAAAATTGTCCAAAGAAAGCCAAAGCAGCAAAGCTTTTGGAACAAACCCAGATTCATGCAGATGATACCCCATTTTCAGATGTGGAATCACTCTTTTCACTTGATGATGATTATTCTCCCCAAGCCTTGGCAGTGATAGCCTATTCATCCTCAGAAGAAGAATCAGATTCAAGCATTACAGATGATTCAGACCCAGAAATCCAAACTATATACACATCTCAGCCTCTTATAGCCCCAATAATTGTCCCCACACCAATAGCCCAAGTTCATATCCTCCTTGATACCTATTCCAGACCCATCCCAGTGATAGCCTTGTTTGACACAGGAGCAGCAGCAACAATCCTTCATCCTAAGATTTTACCAGAAGATTTTTGGTTACCACATCATCAGATGTTCAGAGCAGCCAATGGAGAAACATTCTTGATCACCCAGAAAAGTAAACCCATTCACATTAGAATATTCCCAACCCTTACCATTAAACACCAAGTCCTCGGATCCCTTCTCACAGGCAGAGACCTCCTTATAGGATTTGACCTCCTCCACCAGATACCTAGCCTCAGATGGTCTTCAAAAGGCCTCTTGCATAAACAACACCTTCTCACATGGACCCAGGTACCACATTTGTTTTCATTAAACCCCTTTGATTCCTTGAAAGCCCAGATCATCAATGAATGCTGTGCAGCTACCCACTCAGAATTCCTTCTCAAAAACCCAAAACCACTATGGAAAAACCCAGCCTTTTTCATAACCCTTCCCTTCAAAAAGAATGAAGATGTTAACCCTACAAAAGCTAGTCATAGAGGTATGAACCCAGAACACTTGTCCCTAGCTAAGCAGGAGTTAGCTACTCTTCTCTCAGAAAACCTCATTGAACCCACAACTTCTCTATGGGCATGTGAAGCCTTCTATGTTAACAAGCATTCAGAACAAGTTCGAGGAAAGCTCAGATTGGTAATCAACTACCAAGATCTTAATCATTTCCTTGCTGATGACAAGTTTCCACTGCCAAACAAAAGTGCTCTTTTTCAGCATCTTTCCAATGCTAAAGTGTTTTCAAAGTTTGATCTTAAAACAGGATTTTGGCAACTTGGAATCCATCCGGAAGAAAGATACAAGACAGCTTTTTGCATTCCGGACCACCATTATCAATGGACGGTAATGCCTTTTGGTCTCAAAAATGCTCCATCCCAGTTCCAAAAAGCAATGGTAACTTTGTTTCAACCACTGTTGTCAAATGCATTGATCTATGTAGATGATGTCCTCCTATTCTCAAAAGATGCAGAATCCCATGAAAAATTGCTTACTGAATTCTACAATTTAGTAAAAGCTCAAGAGATAATGCTTTCAGAAAAGAAAATGGTCATAGGAGTATCCTCTATTGATTTCCTTGGAGTAAACATTTCAGATGGAAAGTATACTCTGCAGCCTCACATAGCAGTCTCTCTCAGTGAATTTCCAGATATACTCACCAGCACCAAGCAGATCCAACAGTTTCTTGGAATTGTTAATTACATGTCAGATTTCATTCCAAAAATTTCCAGACACAGAGATTGTTTGTCCAAGTTGTTGAAAAAATCTCCTCCAGCATGGAATTCAGCTCATACCGAAGCAGTTCAACAGTTGAAGAAATTAGCAGAAATCATCTGTAATGCTTGAATCTGATTCTTCTTCTGAGGATGAATAGGCTATCACTGCCAAGGCTTGGGGAGAATAATCATCATCAAGTGAAAAGAGTGATTCCACATCTGAAAATGGGGTATCATCTGCATGAATCTGGGCTTGTTCCAAAAGCTTTGCTGCTTTGGCTTTCTTTGGACAATTTTTTGCAAAATGACCGGGCTTTCTGCATACAAAACAGACTTTTGAATTTTTTCCCTTGAACTGCTTTCTTCTGAGAAACTTCCATTTCTTTTTTCTGAAAAACTTCTTCTTTGGATGAGAATGCTTCTTCTTCCAAGAATACTTTTTGTAATGATCTCTTCTCTTGGTTGGACAAGAACAATTCTTATCATAACACTTAATCTGCAAATTTTTCTTTTGCAAAGGGGGAAGCTTTTCTGCTAATTTCTTCAACTGTTGAACTGCTTCGGTATGAGCTGAATTCCATGCTGGAGGAGATTTTTTCAACAACTTGGACAAACAATCTCTGTGTCTGGAAATTTTTGGAATGAAATCTGACATGTAATTAACAATTCCAAGAAACTGTTGGATCTACTTGGTGCTGGTGAGTATATCTGGAAATTCACTGAGAGAGACTGCTATGTGAGGCTGCAGAGTATACTTTCCATCTGAAATGTTTACTCCAAGGAAATCAATAGAGGATACTCCTATGACCATTTTCTTTTCTGAAAGCATTATCCCTTGAGCTTTTACTAAATTGTAGAATTCAGTAAGCAATTTTTCATGGGATTCTGCATCTTTTGAGAATAGGAGGACATCATCTACATAGATCAATGCATTTGACAACAGTGGTTGAAACAAAGTTACCATTGCTTTTTGGAACTGGGATGGAGCATTTTTGAGACCAAAAGGCATTACCGTCCATTGATAATGGTGGTCCGGAATGCAAAAAGCTGTCTTGTATCTTTCTTCCGGATGGATTCCAAGTTGCCAAAATCCTGCTTTAAGATCAAACTTTGAAAACACTTTAGCATTGGAAAGATGCTGAAAAAGAGCACTTTTGTTTGGCAGTGGAAACTTGTCATCAGCAAGGAAATGATTAAGATCGAGAAGAACTAATCAAAGGGCACTGGTGAGGTATTGGTCAAAAACCCTCCGATGGTTAAGTCAATAATAGAAGTCTATCCAAGAACTCAAGAGTGCAAAAACTAGGGAGGATTCAAGTACCTCAAGAACGATAAGGTTTGTGGTTTATACAGTGGTAGAGATTTTTTAGAATAATTTTAGTTGGTAATAATAAAATATTTGTATGATTTTAATTGTAAGAATATTAGAATATTGTGGAGAAGAGATGATAGATTCATTATATTTTTAAAAATGGGAAATTGTCATAAATAATTGAAGTATTTGGTTGTGAGAGGCAAATGATTTAAAAGCTTCATGTTTGATTCGGACTGGGATGGTGTAAGTTTTGAAATAAATGGAAAGGTAATATACTTTCATGAACTGATTTATTAGATAATCGAAAATAGAGGATGTTGAAGAGTCTTTGCAATAAAAATTTGTAAATTATGGTTAAAAGTAAAATAAAATATTGTTTTTGGCTATTAAGTTATAGCACTATTGAGCAACATAAAGAGGTTCTTTTATTTTTCTAACGACATTCAGTTATAAAATTTGATACTAAAAATTACTAATGAATCAATTATTGAAAGCAGTATATGTGTGGTAATGGGTAAGATTTTGGCACAGTAGTTGGTGGTAGTATATTTAGGTTCCTCAATCAAATGAAATCCACCTAAATGAATTAGATTTAGTTTTTTTTTTTTCAAAATACAACATTGTTTGTATTTTAACACGTTTTTTATAAATAAAAAAATTAAAAGATGAGAGAAAAAAAAATTAATAGATTTGGAGGATGTGGTTTAATTTAGATGTTAAATTAAAAGATGATGTTTTGATTGTCAAATAATGAAGTGTGTAATTAAACTTAAATGAGTATATTTCATGAAATAGAAGTAGCTATAGTTGCTGGCTGGTATTGATTTTATTAGTGCTAATGCTTAATTGGATAAAAATTTGATTTTCCAAAAAGCATTTATTATTAATGAAGGAAAGTATTTGATTTGATTTCTTTGACACAATATGAAGAAATAATACAACTCTGAAATAAGCTCATTGATGGGATGGCATCATCATTGTCTTCTTGTTTTGATCCACTTGCATCATTATTTGCATTTGTTAATGGTTTTGTATCAAGAACTTGAAATGTGTGTTTTTTTTTTTTGAATGAATTTGCAAATAAATATAGCAGTAGAAAGCTTATTGTTGTGGCATCAGCATTATTTGTGGGTGGATCACTTGGATCATTATTTGTGTGTGGAGATGGTTTTGTATCAATAACTTCAAATGTTTTGTCGTCAGAATTATGTTCTGGACTTTTCTTGATTTCATCCTTTTGCTATGGTTCTTAAAATACAGTCTGTGAATTAAAACACAATGTTTGATTTTGCAAATAATGGTAAGTTTGTAATTGTTGACAGCTTACTATTGTGCTATGATCAAGTTTCATTGTCGTTTGATCATTTGAAATGTTGTCAAACAACTTTTCAATTGTAAATAATTCCCAAGAAAAGTATAAAAATAAAAAGACATAGAAAAAGTACTATGGAAACCCAATGAGGGAAAGAGAAACCATAAATACATGTGACCAAATCTAATAGTGGAGAAGTTCTTGAGTAAATGCAGCTTATTTGATTAGAGAAACGTAAAGAGTAATCATTCCATTATCACTAGCTTGGGCATGAACATTTTTACAAATGCCTCTGATTGAACAGTATGCAATAGTAGTCTAAAAATTGTCAAATTTAAAAGTTACATTAAGATATACTGTGCGTAAGTATCGCCACTTTTATCATTAATAATAATATTGGCACAAAAAAGTTAATCGCACAGGATAAAGGAATATCGTACGGGGTTCACAAAAAAGATATTCCACTTCTTTTTTTTCTTTTTTCTTTTTTTTTTTTCTTTTTACTTGGGTCCATCAGTCCATGCAAAGGACGACTTAAGCTAAAGTTTTGAAATTAACCACGTAATATTTTTCTTTAGTATGGTATTTGATGATGAATGAAAAATTACCAGTAAGTCATATGATCCTTACAAGCTTGAAATAATACTTGCACAACAAAAAAGTAAAGATCTAATAGAGAGTACCGGTGTGGTGCCGTCCAATAACCCTCCAAAGGCTAAGTTAGAACTTTTCACAACCCCTAGAGTACCAGAGTTGAGTTAATTATGCGTACATTGTACTCTGAGGGTTTGTAAGTTTTTATAATAGAGTCGTCCTCCGTTTCTTGCCCATCAAAAAGTTTCCTTCTAGGGAAGATCTTGCTTAATGAACGTATATTACAGAATCCTTTTGTAATTAAAATTCTTCTCATGTTAGGATTCTTTGAAATTAACGTGAGACGCAAGGAATCCTTGGAGCCAACACAAATCAGATGAGTGCTACGTGTCACTTATGTCTGTCCAGTGTGTGTGTCCGTCCACCTTGGATTCGTCGACTACCAACCCGCCAAACTGACATCATCACGTTCACTTAAATGGATCCGTCATCAACATTTCAATCCTCTTCAGGGTCTATTTGGATACAGCTGAAAACTGAAAACTGAAAACACTGTAGCAAAATAATTTTTAAATGTGTGAATAGTATCGCAGATCCCATTTTTAATTTTAAAAAAAAAAAAAAGCTGAAAAGTACATGAACAGTGCACCACTCTGCGGTTATTATTCACACACAGTGGTGAACAGTGCGCCATGTCTCTGTTGAAATTTGTGCGCAGGAAAAAAAAAATAAAAATAAAAAGGTATGAAACGGTAAAATCTCAAACGCAAACGCCAACCCCTCTATCCAAATCCACCCTCATTATTATATATAGATCTTTCCATTCTCATTGTTTACTAACCTTATAGCCTATCACTACTATAACCATGAAGATGAGTTTCTCCCATCTGATTTCACAGTGTTCACTACTTGGGCTGCTACTATTTCTACTTGCTATTGTCAATGCAGTGCCCAAATCCGAAGAATACAAAACATACATCATACATATGGACCATACTCACAAGCCTACGTCTTTCTTAACCCATGAGTCATGGCATCGTTCCATCCTAAAATCATTGTTGTCATCTCCTGCTAATGATGATGACAAAGAACTCTTGTTGTACTCATACAGCCATGTCATGCACGGTTTCAGTGCAAGGCTCACACCCTCTCAACTAGCTGAGATTGAGAAATCTCCAGCTCACCTTGCCGCATTCCCAGGGTCCACTGGCAAGCTAACGACAACTTACTCCCCTAAGTTTCTGGGGCTACAACAAAACTTTGGCATATGGCCTGCTGCCTCATATGGAGAAGATGTGATTGTAGGCATTATTGATTCAGGAATTTGGCCAGAGAGAGAGGGTTTTAATGACGAGGGTATGTCACCAGTGCCACAAAGATGGAAGGGAGAGTGTGAGAATGGCACAGCATTTTCCCCTTCATATTGCAACAGGAAGCTCATTGGGGCTCGATCTTTTAGCAAAGGAATACGGGCTAAAGGTCATGACATATCCAAGGAAGAGGAATTTGATTCTGCGAGAGACTTTGTGGGTCATGGTTCACACACTGCATCCACAGCAGTAGGTAATTATGTGCCCGGTGTAAGTCATTTTGGATATGCAAGAGGCACAGCCGTAGGGGTGGCTCCGCGTGCACATCTTGCCGTCTACAAAGTTGCTTGGCTAAAAGGACAGGTTGAATTACCTGATGTTATTGCTGGCATGGAACAAGCAATTCTTGATGGGTTGATATCATGTCTCTGTCTCTTAACTTTCATGGTCAGATACCTTATTTCGCTGATGCCATTGCCAAAGGTTCTCTTTCTGCAGTTGAGAAAGGGATTTTTGTTGTTTGTTCTGCCGGCAATGACTATGATTTCGGAACAGTAACCAATGCAGCACCTTGGATAGCAACTGTTGGGGCTGGCACACTTGATCGAAGTTTCCATGCAACAATGACTCTAGGAAATGGGGTTCCCATTGAAGGTACATCGTACTTTCCAGAGAGTGTTTTCATTACTGATATACCTTTGTACTATGCCAAAGGGAACCTGAGCAAAACAATTTGCAATGACAAAGCATTGGATATAAAGGACGTTTCTGGGAAGGTAGTCCTCTGTGATTATAGCACCAACATTACTACTTCTCAACAGATTTTGGAGGTCCAAAGGGCAGGTGCTTTTGCGGCTATCTTCTTGACAGATGCATCATTCTCTTTATATGCAGAAAAATACTACATTCCCAGCCTTATTCTGCCAACTGCTTCAGGGACTTTGGTTAAAGAGTATGCAACAAAGGTGAGAAACCCAAAGGTGAAAGACATGAGATTTGTGTTAACAAGGTATGGGACAAAGCCTGCACCTCAAGTGGCCAATTACTCTTCTAGAGGACCCAGCCCAGTCAGTCCAGGAGTTTTAAAGCCAGATATTCTCGCTCCAGGAGATGATGTGGTAGCCGCCGTTGCCCCTACCATACCATATATCCAAGTCGGCAAATATAATTTGTCTTCAGATTATCAACTTATGTCAGGCACATCAATGGCTACACCACATGTTGCTGGTGTTGGAGCTTTGCTGAAATCAATCCACCCCAAATGGAGCCCAGCAGCTATCCGATCAGCTATAATGACCACGGCCTATGCTGAAGACAATACAGGCACAGTTTTTAAAAGTCAACTATTAGATCTTGAATCTGCCTCACCTCTAGAGTTTGGGGCTGGCCACATTAACCCAAATAAAGCCATGGATCCTGGCCTCATCTATGACATGGGTTTGCAAGATTATATTGAGTTTTTGTGTGGCTTAGGGTACACTAAAAAGCAAATGAGTGTTATCCTTAGGCAAACTCAATGGAGTTGTAGCAACAAATCTATTCATGATCTAAACTATCCCTCTTTCATGGCTGTACTCCAAACCAAAACGAGATATCCAGTGACAATGAAATTTAGCAGGGTTGTGACAAATGTTGGAAACAATAAAGCTGCAGTTTACCGAGCACATTTGGAGAACATTCCCACAGGATTGAGAATAAGTGTCAAACCAAGGACCCTTACATTCACCCGCAAATATCAGACTCGAAGTTTTGTTGTCAGCGTTGAGCTCGATAAGGAATTTCCCTCCGTAATTTATGGTTTTCTCAAATGGGTTGATCAAGATAGTCACATAGTGTCAAGCCCCATAGTGGCTATCAGTTTATAATTGATAATATTAGCATATTCACTTGCTCAACAGTCAACACTACCAATTGTTGAGAGTGTCTTAGCTATTTGTCTTCCCAATTTAAGTATATGTTGGCTTTGTGATATGAGACTGAAGTTGGTATGTATGTTTTAATATTTATCAATAATAGAAAGTCGTTATTTATTAGAAGCAGTGAAATTACAACAACGAAGGTTAAAAAAAAGTGAAATAATTTAGCTTCTCATTCTAAAAGGTATATTCAATTCTAATATAATTTTTTTTGTTAACTTCCAAAATATTTTTTTGCTTTTAAATAGTAATCACCTAACTTTGCTAATATTTTGTTCATCCATAAGATTAGAACCCTAAGTCTTTAAAATATATTTCATTCAGTGTTGCAAACTCATGTGATAGAAGATATAAAATTAAGGAGGTGTTTGGTAGTGGTGTTTAAACAATAGTTTTTAATGTTTAAATATTACAACATATATTTTCATAACACTTTTTAACTTACACATATTTTCACAATACTTAAACAACAGTACCAAAAATCTCTAACCAAACGGGCCTTAATTTTAAAAAACATGTTGGTATGTCCCAAATTGGTTGTTTTAAACAAGGACGAAACAGGGCAGCTTTAGGAATTGCTACACGATAGTTCATTATGAGTATTTATTGCCAATATTGGTAGTTATGATTATTTTATTTTGTTAAGTTTGTCTAAATTTTTATTTTTATGCAGTTAACATTATATATTTGTCATTGTGTTTATAAAAATATTTTCAACTAAATGACTAAACTCAACTCATTGGCTCTATATTAATTATTGACGCACACAACCACACTCTTTCATACATAAAATAATTCACTAAGTGTTTACTTAACCAATCAAATGCTTGAATAATCACTAACTTTGCAATTTTTTTCTTGAATTTTTCTAACTTTATGACAAAAAGTTATTATAGCATGATAACTATACACACTCATGTTACAAATCCTCTCTATTTCCTAATTATTAAATTATATAAAATTATATTATATTATATTTATATTGTACACACAAACATCCACATACACGTCATTATTCACACAAACGACATTATAAAAAAAATAATGCACACAATCAATATTAGACACACTCATACATACATATAATAAAAATTTATAATAAAGAATGACACTAACAATTCACAAACACTTGCTCTTACTTTAGAGTAAAAAATACTTATAATAAAAGTATATAAGATTTAAGTCAGGTTGTGCAAAAATATTTTTTTAAAAAAAATTAATGTATTAAACTAACAAAAAAAATATTATATATATATATATATATATATATATATATATATATACATATATATTTTTTGAAGTCAGGGGGTTCATTTGAACCCCTGAACAAAGAGTAGGGCCGCCCCTAGGACAAAACCCTCTTATACTTTTACCTTAGTATTTAACAAGAAAAAAAGAAAAGAAAAGAAAATGAGGCATATGATTGAGAAGCTACCTAATGCAACCTAGGTAATTTCTTAAACCCCTAATTTTAATTACGGCTTAATCAATGAAGGCTAATTTATCAATTAATGCCAAATATACATAATTAACCAATATTAATATAAGCATAGTTACCAACAATTGCATGGATAAGCACAACAAGCATGTCAAATGACCAATTCATAGGAAATAAGATAAGAAAACCAAAGATAACACCAGTTGTGTTATCAAAGAAAACAAAAACCCCGAGAATCGAATGAAAAAATCTCTTCATGACTAGCCACCAAAATGATCCACTAAGTATAGATATAGTTGTAGTACAAATTGACAAACACAACCCTGCAATTTTGAACTCGAGCCCTCTATGCTCCCACTTGCAACCAATTTCGCCAAGTCTTTTCTCTAACTTAGTCTTCAGATCCACAACCAATCATTGGTTGCATCTTCAGGCCACCATGACTGAAATTGGGAAGCTCCAATGATTCTCAAGGCTCCAAACATCACTCACAAAATTCAGGAGATATTGGGTGTGAAGTATTTCATCTCGTTTTGACGATTTGGCTATGGTAAGAGGGAGAAGGTAGAGAGAGGCGAGGCGTTTGGCTCTCACAATTTGGTAGTTTCTCTCAACTTTCAAATGTGAATTAAGGTTTAATGTCATAGGAATCGAAATTAGACTCCTATAGGTTGGGAAAAGGCTGAAATGGTAGAGAAGATCGTGACTAAATTCTCTGCTATTCAAACATTTTCGATTCCACAAGAGTCAAGAGAAACTATGGCGAAACCATCTTAACTGATTTTCAAATGCAAGCCATGTGTCTAGGTCGTGAGACCGAAATATAATTTTGGTCGACCGAAATATAATTTTGGTCAACCAAAATTCCTCTTCCAGCAAACCAAATTTTCAACACTAGAACAATGAACCCCAAATACAAGATAGCCCACTCAAAACAAATTACAATGTATAAGAAAAGAAAATAACAACCAAATTTTGATACAAAATTAGCCAACAAAAACTCAAAACTTAACAATGATCATACACAAGAAAAGAATAATAGTTAAGAATACGTGTTCTATATGTGTGTGTGTGCGCGCGGACATGTTTTGCACCCTGAACTATAACTCTTGTTATACTTTACACCCTAACACTAAGTTTTTTATTAACTTTGGATGGAAACCCAAAGTTTATGGTGCAAAGTTTAATCAATAGTATAGTTTATAGTAATAAAGTGTAATTTTTTTCTTTATTTTTAGAGAATTGAGAAGTGGGGCAATTGGGTATTTTCACGTAATGTTATACTTTTCCATTCAATTTAACAGCAAACTAAAAGTTGAAATACAAAATGTAACAATAATCATAATTTAGAGGGCAAAATGTGCATTCGAAAAGTTTATAATGCAAAGTGTAATCTGAATAATAGTTTAAAGTGATAAAGAGTAATTCTTCCAAAAATCTATTCATACAATAATTGTTGGGAGTTATACGAGAGCAAGATTTAACAAACAAATGCAGCTGAATTGTTCTCGGAATTGTAGTCACGTACGACATTGACAAGTGTGACTAAGGCATGAGGTTCAACCTAGCTCATCCTCATACCGAAGAGCCAGTTTCTTTAGCTTATCCTAATGCAAGGATACGTACAATTCATCATCCACTTACGTTAAGTGGTCCTGATCTTTTGAACCACACTAAATGCGCTTGCGTGATGATTGAAAAATGACTATGTTAAGAAGCCACCAACTTTGCTACCTAAATGGGAATACAATTCAACTGTTACTAGGAGAATCTAGGACATGTTTGCAGCCATTGTTTTTTTGGCAGTTTCTTTTTGAAGAAAGTGGGCAAAAATTAATGGCCAGTATATTCTTCTAAGTAGTTGGCTTGTAATGATGGGAGGCACAGAATCTTCTTTACGCTTCTACTCATCAATTTATGGTGGCGGTTTTGGCGAAAGCAATCAATCAAATGCCTTGAAAATAAATGTGTTTTATAAGTCAATGATGGTCAGGCAGACTATGAGAAAAGTTCATATCCAGGTGCTTGTCCTGATTGCTCTCTCTTACTTTAAACCAGTTTAAAAGAATCGATCTCTTCCAATTTATTACATTGTTAGTTTGTAACTTATAACTATCGCAGATTCTTGGTATAATGGTCACTCTACAAGTATAAGTACTTATAAGGGAGTTTCATAAACATATACACTTAAACTAAACAATAATAAAATTTCTACCTTTGTATAAAATAAAATAAAAAGTTTGTAACTCATAAAACTATTCATGTTTATAATTTAAACAAGTCACTTAACTGACTTAATCAATCATGTAAAAAAAGATACATGTGAATAATTTTTTCAATTGCCACATAATGTTTGGAGGAATTGGATTGAAGGAATTTTCTACCAAACTAGTTTGGAAGTAAACTTTTTCCTTACAAAAATATTTTTTTTCATGTGATTTCGAGAACAAGAATAACAAACTGAATAAAACATGTTTAATGCATAAATAATTACAAACAATTAAATATACTCATGGACTGGATGGATGCATAATGATAAATGCAAATAGACACTAATCATGCCACCACACACAAACAAAATATTTTCAGGTTGTTGTATTTAATTACTCAAATTTAGAGTAGTAAATATGGATGACAATTAGGTAAAATAGATTGTTGGAAGTTGAATATTCTTAATTTCAGTCTTGGGGTTTATAATTTTATAATGGGCTAGGAAGACTCTTATTATCTTTTTCCTCATAAGAACTAAGGTTTTTGGTTGTTGGATTTTAGGGGGGAAAAAAGGCAATCTTGAGTTTTGTCCTTAGTTGGATAATAGGATTAGCTGCTTTAATGATAGTTTTGGGTAATTCTTTGATCAATCTCATGTTTCTAGGTCTTACCTTAAGGAAATACTCTCCAAGGAGCTTGCAAAATTTGTGAGATTTGGTCAGAATGCTCTAAAAGTAGCCAGCCTACTTATTTTAGCTTAAGGTGCTTATTTTGGGTTTTATGGAAATTTGAAATCTTGAAGCAAATACGACATGCCAATATTTATCTTTGTGTTCATGGCTAGCACATAGACTTACTCGTAATTAACCTTTAGCTTTTACAAGTGTTCTCAGCTTACTTTATATATGCCAACTTTTAATTCATGAATAAACCCAAATAGACCCACTCTTAACTCTCTAAACCACACTCCTTCAATCTCCCAAATTTATATATCTATATAATATCTAAAAGTTGAGATGTAATATTTATTGTTACTATATTTTTATTAAGTCACATCAGTGTAGTAAAACTAAAATGCATTATGTTTCTTTAAAAAAAAAATTCCTTATAACAAATATAGAATCTAATACACTGTATAAATTATATCTTGTTAGAAAATAATCAATATTATTTTAAGAAGAGTTTGAGACTAACACTTATAAGTCTCATTTATTATTTAAGAAATAAGAGTGAATAAAAAATGACCTATCAAAAAACAGGGGTGAAAAAAAAAATGCTCGCATTCAATTAAGTCGACTACAAGCACTATTGAAGTGGTAGTGCAACTGTGACATGAAGGCCCATTTCACAAAGCCCAAGCTGCCATGAGGCCCATGACAATTGACAATACCAAGACGCAAGACCATTACATGTAGCAATTCGTTCTAAGGCCTCCGAACTTAAAAGCTTTTTATTATCGCAGAAGGCAAAATCCCAACAAACCTAACATTGAAAGAAGCCCAGTCAGATGAAGAAACGTTGAAAGAAGGCCATTAGGAACACGTTTGGACCAATAATTTGGCAAATTAAAGTCAAAACACTAAATGCAAAATAACTGATAAATAGTTCAACCAATAAAAAATCCTTTGGGTGAATAAGAGATTTAGGTTTGATCCCTACTTGATCAGATAATAAAAATAATTATTAAGAGCGGATATTATAAGTTGAAAATCTTTTTGAAAATAAATAATAATTTAATTGCCAATTAATATAGATTTTGAATTTGAATTATAAATTAATATTTCAAATCTCATAATTAATTCATATCAATCAATACTTTTTCACGCATTGCGCGAGTCTGCAACTGGTAAAATACACTGCTTGAGCCATCAACAATCTCACTTCTTGCTTCAATAGATCGTAGAAAGCTGCACTCATTCAAATCAGTAGAGACAATTTTGGAGATGCACATACATCTGCCTATTTATTTTCCTTTCTCGCAGAAGACGTGGGGGCTGGATTAATTGTCTATTGTTGCAAAGCGTTACTGACAGAATGTTATACAGTTTTCTATCAAGTGTAAAGTGAAGAACACCATTTTATTTTCTTTATATTCTATAATAAATCTAGTCCTCATTGTTTTTCATTTAATAGGACATGATGTTTAATGTACTGGGTAGCACTTTCCTAATTTGGAGGCATCTTTAAGTAATTTACTTAAGGATATAGTGTGTATGTACCCACTGTTCCACACCGACTGAAATCGTGTTTGTTAAAAATGTGAGATTTTACTATTTCACCATTTCACAATTTTAACTGAAATTGTGTTTTCAAATCATGAAAACACTATTTCAATGGTGATGAATACGGCAGTGTGTGATAAGCTGTGTACAACAAGATTTATCGTATGCTTAACTACCTTTTTTTCGTTGTTATTTTTAATTTTCTTCAGACAGTCAGAAGGTAGAGCTAAGTTGAGCTAACCAAAACTAAATCAAGAGCACCAAACTCGACTAAACTATTATCTACTAGATTTCTTTTTTCCTGGTTGTACATTGAAAGGTTTTCCAAGTTCACTTTATTGCATGGGATAATGCAGAGGATGAACATTAGACTCGAGAATTGTTATTGGGTTATTGATGAATTGTAAGTGAATAATATGGATTAGATATAGCACAGCCTACAGGCATTGTGGTGCCTGCAGCCAACATTGCTGACATGGTTGCTAGGATCATGGGAAAAATGAGTCGCTAAGAGAGCTCTCAAGTTGGATTCTAAGAATGTTTGGATATATATGTGCTATGTTATCAAACGTATATGCCAGATGTGGTATGTGAAATGAGATTGAGCAGTTGAGGGAATAAGTTGACTGTAGGATGCAACATTTGATTCTGAGAGAGAAAAAAATACAGGATAACCATGGCTTATCATTTAAGAGACGAGACAATATAAACAAACCTTAAACTATCATAAATTGTTTTATATCTTAAACCCTTTTGAGTCACAGGTAATTGATATTGCCCAACTTCAAGTTTGAGACGCATGCCAATAATTGTCTTGCCATTGTGCAATAATGTCATCAGTAACAGACAAATTTGATTATGTATTTTGAATGGTTTGGGTTTCAATGAGGACCATGCATAAGACACACTCCTTATGCCCTTCACAAGGGTTTTTTGTAGTACCAAAGCTACAAGTGCATGCTCTTCACAAGGGTATGTCGTGCAACCAATGTACAAAAGCAATAAATGATGGTGATTTTGGCTTTGAATATGTTGTTTAATTCAATTGTCTTCAGCCTCAATTTTTCTGTCTGGAAATAAATAGACTTATATGTCCTCCTATGGACCAATCACCCAAAGTTGTCCACAAGAGGTTTCTTTTGTTCATATCTCTTACATATCAAGCGGCTCTCTTGTGGTTTGTTCGCCAAGAAATATAGTCTCAATCAATAACAATTTCTCAATGATGATTTGTAGACAGGACCATGTGATCCTGCAAGTGCTTGTGTCTTGGGCTTATCTCCACCTGATTGACTCCACACCACTCATCCACATACCAAAGATTCTTTAGACAACCTTTCATCTATATATACTAAACCAAAGTAAACAAATTCCACAGCCAAATCATATCCTCACAATCTCTTCTAGCAAGTATTTTTCTTTCTTCTCCCAAATCAATTGTGAACTAAATCCTCTTCTAAATTCATAACATAGACAGAAATGGCTCTTCTATTGCCTGGTATTCTGCATGCTAAGCAGATTATCTGCAGGTCTGTTTCTGGTCTTGCTAAAAATGTTCCAAAAGGCTACATTGCAGTCTATGTTGGAGAGGAACAGAAGAAGCGGTTTGTGGTACCCATATCATACCTGAATCAGCCTTCATTTCAAGAATTGCTAAGTAAGGCAGAGGATGAATTTGGGTTTCATCATCCCATGGGTGGCCTTACAATTCCCTGCAGAGAAGACATCTTCATCAATATCACTTCTCGCTTAAATGAATTTTAGTACATGGCACTAAAATTGATCAGAGCAGATAAAATTGTGCATTTCTTCTCTTTGTCAGAATGCATAGAGCAAGAAATGTCTACCCAAGTGATGAAAAATCACTGCAGTTTCTCAAGGAAATAAGTCTACTTAAGGTCACTTGGGTAGACATTTTCCTAGGATCATTCAGACTAAGCATATTCTCCAATGGGTGCAGACGACTCAAGGTCACCATATGTATCAGAAGGCCTTACTTCAATGCCTGCCATGATCTCACTGGTTTCTTGAATCACTCACAAGAAAGATGAAAGACATGAAAACCACTAGCCCATTAAACATGAACTGTCAGACAAATTAAAGAAAAAGCCATTCCTCTTGAGTTTTGAATTAAGAGAATTGATTTATTCGTTCATTTCATTGTAAAATTTTGTTGTCTATGATGAAATTAAGGATTCTGAACTTTCCAAGAAAATACATCAAATAGAAGATCTTTCTTTCTTCTCATATAATTTTCTCTTTGATGGAAATGTCATTACAAGCTTTCACCATGAATTTGCAGACTCAATTCATCTTCTTTTCCTCACTTTTGCCCTTTCATTTGCGACCAATTAAACAAGATGGAATAACAGGCCTATTATTTTTATTTTAGTCAGTACTTGAGTATCAATCCTTTTTTAATATTTTGTGGTTTCCCCTTTTAATACTTTGTTTTAATTAGCAGGACTGGGAAACATGGGGACTATTTGGGTTACATCCAACATGTGCACATAGAAGATATTAGTTTAAATTATTTGTAGGACTCATGAGGCTTATTTGGGTAACATGCAACATATGCAGATAGACCATAGTAGTATACTTTCGATGTGCCTTAAGTTTTTTCGCCACGCATTTGCCAAGATTATTCTCATTCAGCCTAACCATATTCCCCAATGTGTGCAGATGCCTCAAGAGGCTACAATATATTAAAAGACCACCTTTCTGTTTATATTGGAGAAACCAAAATGAGGAGTTTTTTTTGTCCAAAGTCCATACTTAGATTCCTTCATTTCATTGTAAATTTTACATGTTCTATATGAAATTCAGAAGTCAGAACTTCCCATGCAAATATATCAAATAGATTTTTTTTTTTTCTTGCTTTCCATAATTATTTTTTTCTCTTTCAACAAGGCTCACTTCAATAATCATAAAAAGTTGATTACTGAGTTCTTCAATAACCATATGTAGTTTGTGTCCTAGCCATCCCAGGTTTGGTTTGTCGAATGAGAAACAGGACTTTAAGGTAGAATTGAAAAAACATATGGAAGTGAGGAAGTCATTCTGACTGATATGATCAACTGAAACTGATATATATATATATATATATATATATAATTTGGTAAAGCTGTTCAGCACTTCAGCATAACCATTGCTTTCTTGATCTTGCCCCTAAAAGCTTCACTTGTTTTCCTTTTTTATCTTTTACCTTCATAATGTAACTATGCTTTTCAATTTCATCTTACCTGTTGCTAGTGGTAGAGCCAGGAATTTGTATTTGAGGGGCCAAATACAACATGATATGATTAAATTTTGTGTGTATGTATTGTATTCATAATATGCATGATACTCTAAAATAATATAAAAATTATCATGTTCAATTGATTCCTCCAAATCCCTTCCATTTTTTGTTGGACGTGTGACATGTTCCATTTATTTGATTTTTGAATGTTGCACATCTTATATCTAAATAAAAATTAGAGGGAATGAAATGATTCAATAGGAGAGCCCAAATAGGACAATTAAAGTACAAATATTTAAATAAATAAGTAAAAACTAACAAATTGAAGATTGCTAAAAACTAGAAAAATAATCATGGAATGCAAATGAGAAATATATTTATATAATATCTAAAAACTAAATCGTAGCATTTATCATTGCTACACTCCTATTAAGTTAGTATCGCATTTCGAACTATTTGATCCATTCGGTCTACTTCAGTCAATTCTGGTCCATTTAGGTCCATTTTGTCCACTTTGATTCACTTCGGTCCATTTGGTCCACTCAGTCCACTTCGTCTACTTCGGTCAATTCCAGTTTTTTTAGTCCATTTCGGTTTATTCAGTCTATTTCGGACTACTTTGGCCCATTTCAGTCCTTTTCGTCCATATGGTCTTTTTTGATCCATTTTGGTCCACTTTCGTCCAACTCTTGGCCATCTCAGCCTGTGACCACCATTGAACTGCCAGTCAGATACTCCCTCTCAGCCTCACCATGGGTCTTGGCTCTACTAAAGCTAATCCTAATTTTCTTAATTTCAAATTTTGAGACTTTTATATTGTTAACTGAAATGGGAGGGTGAAGAAGGTAAAGATGTATAGCTAGTCTTAACAGTTAATTTGATGGCATGTTTCATGAAGTATATAATTAGAACAAAACAAAAGCTATATAATCTCCATATGTTCTTATAGACAATCTAAAATATGATGAGCCAAATATTTTTAATGATGACCAATTTGAAATGTCCATCAAATTATCACTGCTTGGGACTTGAGGAGGCTGATTTCACAGATTAAATTATTGTTAAGTACAGATAGAAATGATGGTCATGTACATTGTCCAGCCATGAATACCAAGTATAATCAGGATGGTCACAACCATAGATAGATGCTCTGTACCGAATTTAGACTTCTCTATTCAAGAATATATATATCAAAACAATATTGCTGCTTCCTTTCTTTCTTTCCTCATTATATAATAAAACAAAATATGAGCATTATTTTTCCAGAAGTTTCTTAATACTTTTCTCTGCCGCTTTGGAACATTCCCATTTTATTGGATCTAGTGGGTTTATTAGAACCTGTTTTGGAGGAACAGAATTGAATGACCCACAATGGATAATTGGCCTTTACATGCGGTGTAGAACTTTGTTAGTTATATGAGCCATGGTTTTGATTGGTGAGTTGTACCTTAGAAATTATGATGAAATAAGTCTATTATCACTTAGCATTTAATCAGATCATTACAATTCTACATCCTAGACAACCAACACTAAGCATAATAGAGATGGTCAATAATTGATCATTATGGCTAGCTGGGAATGGTCGAGCTGATAGAAATTTGTTTTGCCCAAACAGAATAAAAAATTTTCTTTATCAGAGACATGGCTTGCTGAATTTGGTGGTTCTGGTCAAGTTTGGTTGAGATGTTAGCAGCATAGAACATCATCACATGCTAGGTGGTTTGGTGCTCCCACTTCAATTTATCTCCCTTTCAGATTAAGGTCCTGGTCATATAATCATAATACTTCCCCTCTATGCATTAAGCAACATCATCACATGAAGTGACAATCTGTTTGTGATGAAAATATAAGTGGACAATGTGGGCCTCTGTTGCTTGCTCAGTATTTGTGAGGTTAATATTGATGAATCACAGCAAATAGGTCAGAGCATGAAATTAACAAGACCTTGAGGGAGGCAAAATCATACGACCCCTCTTGAAAAATGTCCTTTAATGGTCCCCCCAGTGGTACATTTCCCCTTAACACTGTTTCCAATTGACATTGATGGCCACATAATAGATGCATTTCACATTAATGTACTTAAAGACCGACAAATTCTAGTGGTTTTAATTTGGAAATCTTATTAAATGCAGTTCTCTTTCTTGCATATTGTGAAAACTCTTGCAGGTAGCTGCTGCTTTTCAAGTTTTTACAGTTTGGTGTCTTATTTTCATTTTAATGTTTCACTGAATTTTTTCCCCCAATGTTCCAATTGTGGTTATTCAAGCTAACTCAGAAGGTATTTGATCTTTGAGGAAACGATCACACAATAGTTTTTTAAATTATCCAGTGCATGAAATGATGACTTTACATCTCCTATTCTAAAGAAATGAAACCCTAAGTAAGTTAAGGTTTCATAATCTAAAAAGTAACAAGAGGTTGGCCAATTAACTCAACAGAAGGTTTCTCTTATCCACATCTCTTATATCCAAGAGGGGGGTGGGGGGGCTTGTAGGTTGTGCTCCCTGTTGAAATGGTTAGGCATAAGTCTTCTATAAAGTACAATTTGAATCAGGACAAGTTCTTGATTATCAGTTGGAAGACAAAACCATGTGATCCTTCATATGACTGTCTCTCACTAATATACACCCAAATTCCTCACAACTGACACCACTCAAATTAATTTTAGAGATTTTCCCACACCCATTTTTCATCTATAAATACACAGGTTATTCCATAGCCAAATCAGGTCCTCTTATTCCCCACTAGCAAATATTTACCTGCATTTTTTCCTCCCAACTCATTTGTGAGCTTCAACCTTTTCCAAAGTGTTAATATATAAATGGCTATCCGAGTTCCTGCCATCATGCAAGTTAAGCAGATTCTCCGCAGGTCTGTTCTGAGTAGTAAAGAAGCAGCTTTTACTGCCAAGAAAGTTCCAAAAGGTTACTTTGCAGTCTATGTTGGAGAGGAACAGAAGAAGCGATTTATTCTACCTATATCATACCTGAATGAGCCTTCATTCCAGAAGTTGCTTAGTAAAGTTGAGGACGAATTTGGATTTGATCATCCAATGGGTGGTCTAACAATTCCCTATGGAGAAGATGTCTTCATGGATCTCACTTCTCGCTTAAATGGATCATGATTCATAACACTGAGATCAATCAGCAGGGACAGATTTATGGATTCACGCACATTTATGCCTCCTTTCAGAGAAGAATTAGATGGCATGCATGTTTACACCCACTTGAGAACAGCACTGCTGTATCTTAAAAACATATCAATTTGTCATGGACTATTCAGCCAAGCAGAAGCAGCTGTGGATGGCTCAACTTGGAAACACACAAAGGAGGTGCTTCATGATTCCAACTTCATCCAATGGAAGGTTCTCACAGAACCTCATGCAGAGAATCCTTAAGTGATCGACTTGTGTTTTGGATACCTCAGGAGAGAAATGAAAGACTTGATACTGAGTATTGAAAACATGAACTTTTCAACATTCTTAACCCAAAAATCTATCTGTTCAATTTTGAAGTAAGAGTTTAGATTATTTCATAACTCATTGTAAAATTCTTTTTTTTTAATGGTTATGAAAGTTGGGAATCATATCAAAAATTTCTGTGCAAATATTTCATACAAAATTATTTTTTCTTTCTGCAAAATCTGCTTCCATTTGATGGCAATGCAGTACAAGTAATCATGAAAAAATATGCAGATTCAATATCAGCTGCAAGCAAATGTGAATAATATTTATCATATATTTATGGATGTGTATTAGCTCCTTTACTTCAGATTCTGTGAAACAATCATTTACATTTAAAAGTTCAGGTCAAGTCTACCAAAGGCTAACAATTCTAGCAAGACTTAGTTTTCAATAGCCATATGGACCTATACATAGGTGGAGCTAGGGGGGGGCTGGCCCCCCTAGCTTTTGAAATTTTCCATTAATAATCTTTTACATTTGATAATAAATCTAAAAATTACACAAAAATGTATTTACCGGCCCCTCCTGAGAAAATTTCTTGGCTTCGCCACTAGACACCTATACATTTCTCTTTTATGCAATGGCCATATACATTTAAATATACTGATCACATTGTATTTTTCTCCTTTCTATATATGATCACCTATTTCGCCTGTTCACTAAGACTTGTTGACCAAGAGGAACGTGAATGTCTTTAAGTCCAACCTTTTATTATATCCTCTTCCTTTCTAATTAGTACATTGACTTCAGAAGTATGATGTATATCTGGGTAATATTTAACAGATGCAAACAAAACATTCAGTATAAATCTAGATGCAGTTTTGCTAAAAAAAGGGACCCTTAGAATATGGACAACCACATGAACTTAATTTTCATGAGGCTAAGCTTGTTAGTCTTTCTTTCTAAATAAATAGATCATACCAAAGGTCAAGGGAGAAAAATGGGGTAAAAAAAGATTAAATTTGTTTTGCCTGTAGTCAGCACCCAAAATGACATTTCTACTGATGATTCTTGTGTAGGCCACTTACAAGGCCAGATATCGACCTAGATATAAAATGGTTGCAGTTGAACTACTTGTAGGACACACTTCATGTGATCTTCATGGGGGTTTGTCTTCGAAGTCATTGTAATAAGGCACCAAAAAGTCAGTGAGTTAGATTGAGGACATCTTATTTAGTACTTTTTTCTTCCTCAACTTAAGCCATGATGATCCAAGTACAAATCTTCAGATATTCCCATGTTTCTTACTATTGGAAATACCACTTTCATTTTTAAACATAAATGAATGTCTAATACTCTATTGGCAAAAATCAGGGTCTTTACTGATACAAATATCTTTTCTTTCGGATATTTTGATTGCAGTGAGGTTAATGGTTAACTCATCAAAATTTGTTCTGAGAAGAATATACTATGTCAGGGAAGCTTTATCAAAAGTTTTATTTGCCTCAAATACACGAGGCTAAACCTAGTGTTTTTTGCATCAATCTTTAGCTTTTATGTACAGTTTTCTAAAACCTCACATTTTGAAAGTACAAGTATACATTAGCACACGTTTAACAAAAAGCTAAACAAAATGATGCCAGACACACATTTATGGAAAAGTTATGAGTAAGATTTGCATGATGTTACTGCAGTTCCCTACCAAAAAGGATTAATATGGAAGAGATCATAATTATAGCTAATTGCTTGTCTAAAAGATCCATCATACAAGAGATTAATCTGGTTCCAATTAAATGTTGTTATCTAGACATAATTGACATATATGTCTAAACTTGTCCTTCTTTTGCAGAAGGACAGCCAGTGATTCAGTGTTTTCTCCAATCCATGTGCCTTTCAAATCAATGGGGTCCCCTTGCAGCTGGTTGTTGTCCTGGAAATGCTAGGGCATATTGTATTCCAACAAATATAGGGTCTCAATCACTACCAATTTCTTGATGATTTGTTGGAAGACAGGTCCATGTGATCCTTCAAATTCTTATCCTCTAGCCAAACCCCAGCCAATTCTCCTCTACACCACTCATTCCACAAAAGATAAATTTTCACACACACACACACACCTTCATCTATATATACAGGCAAACATATCATCCAAATCCAAAACAAGTCATCACATCCTTTGATATCAAAATCATTACTTTCTTCTCCCTTTTCTTTTGTGTACTAGACCATTTTTCTTGGCAATATTATATATCCAGAAATCCATGGCCATTCGTTTGCTCGGTGTTATGCATGCTAAGCACATTCTACGACGATCAAACTCATTCGGAAAGCAAGTAGCTTCAACATCTATAGATGTTCCAAAAGGCTACATTGCAATATATGTTGGAGAGAGTGAAAGGAGGCGCTTTGTAATTCCTATTTCATTTTTGAACCAGCCTTCATTTCAAGAATTGCTAAGAAGAGCTGAGGAAGAATTTGGATTTGATCATCCAATGGGTGGCCTTACAATTCCCTGCAGCGAAGACCTCTTCATCAATGTCACTTCTCAATTATATGACTTGTGATATGGTGCCACTAAGATAAAGCAATAGAAAAAATTTTGTAAATCTTTGTTATTTATTTATTTTAGGCAGAAGAAGAGATGGAAATTTTCTATCCACTTAGAATTTTTCAAATATAATTATTACAGTTCCTCCAACATTTTTAAGAAAAATGGTAAACTGTGAACACATTTTGGTTGAAATTTATCTTCTTTTGTTTTTATGATATTTCTAGTCCCTTTTGTATTTTTTTTTTTTTTTTTGCATCGTTTTCCATGAAAAGTTAATACTTCCAGTCAATTCTACCAGAGGCTAACAATTGAAGGAAGGCTTAGTTTCCAATTACCACAAGCTGCAAACCCATGCAATGCATAAAAAAAAATTGACAATTTATTTTTTTGTTAAATGATTAATGAAAATAGTAGATAAGGCTTATAAGTATTACTCTCAAACCCTTCTTAAAATGATGTAATTATTTTCTAACAAAGTATAGTTGATACAATATATAAGATTTTCTAAACTAAGCTATATGTTGAGAATGAGACATGTCAATGAAGCAGCTCCTCTTACTGCACAAACCTTTCCTTCCATAGTATCACCAAAGTGGACTGAAATGGACCAAAGTGGACTTAATGGACCAAGTGGACAGAACTAGACTGAAATGCTATGCTTTAGATTTTAAATATTATATAGATGTGCTCATATACAACATTCTAATATTAATCACATGGCCATTTTCGCCTCTTTTATAGTTGATTTCGCAAGTTCATCTAGACTAAGTAAGAGGAACCAAATGTATTTAACCATTTATTATTTCTGTTTCTGTTTCATTTCCAATTTTTATTTTGGCTAGAAGATTGACTTCGAGAAGAATGATATCAATCTAGGAAATATTAAATAATGCGTCAGATTATATTTAGATATGCAATTTTGAAAAAGAAGGGATCCTAGTAATTTTAAGTCTTACAGTGTATGATCAGTTGATCACATGTACCCAAATCTCATAAGGCTAAGGTTGTTACACTCTTTTATTTTGAATCTTTGATAATGCGACCAGAACAAAGGTCAAGGAAACAAGGGAGAAAAAGGCCGAAATCTGTTTTGCCAGTTGATAGCACCTAAAATAACTTGTCTACTGATGATTATTGTACCAGTTGCATGCAATAATCTCATCTTTTATAATGCCCATGTATAGTCCTTCATATGGGGTGGGTTGCAGTTGAACTACTTGTAGGACATGCTTCATCTGCTCTTCATGGGGGTTTGTCCTGGAAGTCAGTGTACTTAGGCACCAAAAAAGTTTGTGAGTAATGTTGAGGACATGTTAGTATGCTTCTGTTCCTCATCTTAAGCCATGATGATCCATGTACGTATCTGTGGATTCTCATGTTTCTTACTGTTGAAAATTTCACTCTCAATTTTATAACATAAATGAATGCCTTATATTCCGTTGGAGAAAACTAGTTTCTTAACTAATGCAGATAAATTTTATTGCTTTCCTTTTCTTTTCTATAATTTAGATTGCAATAAGGTTTAATATTAAGTCATCAAAATTTCTTCTAAAGATATCTTAACAATAGCTAAATTTTTTTCCAGAGGCCCCATCATACAAGAGAATTATTTTTGTTCCAATTATTGTCAAGAAAAAATCAACATATATGTCTAAACCTGTCCCCCATCAAAAGAGGTCAGCTGGTAGTTCAGAGTTTTATTCAATCCATATATCTTTCATCTTGATGAGGTCCCCTTGCTGCTGCTTGTTGTCCTTTAAATGCTTGGGCATATAATTTATTCATAAAATAAAAGGTCTCAATCACAACCAACTTCTTGATAATGAGTAAGAAGACAGGTTCATGTGATCCTTCAAATGCTTATCTCTCTCACATAACCCCAGCCAATATTTCCTCTACACCACTTATTCTACAATCCACATAACAGAAATTGGCACTCACCATTCATCTATATATACATGAAAGCATAACATCAAAAACCAAGACAAGTGCTCACATCCTCTGATATCAAATCCTTACATTCTTCTCCCTTTTCTATTGTGAACTCTATCATTTTTCTCAGCAGTAGTCTATAGCCAGATATCAATGGCCATTCGTTTGCTCGGTATTATGCATGCTAAGCACATTTTCCGACGATCAAACTCATTTGGAAAGCAAGTAGCTTCAACATCTATAGATGTTCCAAAAGGCTATATTGCAATATATGTTGGAGAGAGTGAAAGGAGGCGCTTTGTAATTCCTATATCATTTTTGAACCAGCCTTCATTTCAAGAATTGCTAAGTAAAGCTGAGGAAGAATTTGGATTTGATCATCCAATGGGTGGTCTCACAATTCCCTGCAACGAAGATATCTTCATCAATCTCACTTCTAGATTATATGAATTGTGAGATGGTTCTACTTAGCTAAAACAGCAGAAACAATTTTGTTAATCAATGTAAATTATTTATTTCTTTTAGGCAGAAGGAGAGATGGGGATTGTCCATCCACCAAAAATATTACTAATAGAATTATTGCAGCTCCTCCAACATTCTTCAGAATATTGTAAAACTGTGAACACATTTGGTTGAAATTAATCCACTTTAGGTTTCATCATAATTCTAGTGCCTTTTGTTTATTTATTTTATTTTTTTAATCATTTTCTACCCCCAGTGTATACTGCCGGTCTAGTCTACCAAAGGCTAACAATTCGAGCAAGCTTAGTTTTCAATAATCATATGATCATATACAATTTTTTAATATCAATCACATGGTCCTTTTTCCCCTTTTTATTGTAGATTTTCCATTTTGCCTATTCATCAAGACTAATTAGGAGGAACCAAAATGATTTTTACCCTTTATTGTATCTATTTCTATTTTGTTACCAATGTTTCAGCTTGGTTAGCAGATTGACTTTGGGAAGTATGGTATCTATCTGGGTAATATTTAACACATTTGGACAAAAAAAAAAGGTATAAAATTATATGTGCAGTTTTGCTAAAGTAAATGACCACATGCATGAAGGTTATTACACTGTCACTTTGAATTTCCATAATAAATGTCAAGGAAATGCAGAAAATAAAAGAGAAGAAATTTGTTTGCAGGTAGTCAGCAACCAAAATGACATATCTACTGATTTTTTTGTGCCAGTCTCTTGCAATAATTTCATTTCTTATTGTGCAATACATAGTCCTTGATATGGTATTGGCTGCAGTTGAACTACTTGTAGGACATACTTCTGGTGCTCTTCATGTGGTTTTGTCCCAGAAATCATTGTATTGAGGCACCAAAAAGTCAGTGAGTTATTTTGAGGACATGTTATTTTGTACGTTTCTCTTCCTCACCTTAAGCCATGATGGTCCATGTAAAAATCTTTAGATATTCCCATGTTTCCTACTGTTGGAAATTCCACTTTCATTTTTAAACATAAATGAATGTCTTATACTCTGTTGGAGAAAATCAGGGTCTTTACTGATACAGATATCTTTTCATTCTTAAATTTTGATTGCATTGAGGTTAATGGTTAACTCATCAAAAATTTTTCTCGGAAAAAATATTCCATGCCAGGGAGACTTTATCAATATTTGTATTTGGCTCAAGTACAAGACGCTATACTTATTGTAAAATTCTGAGTAAGGTTTGCATGATGTTACAGATGTTTCCTACCAAAAAGGATTTGGAAAAGATCTTAAACATAGCTAATTTCTCGTCTAAAATCCCTATCATACAAGAGACTAATCCAGTTCCAACTATATGTTATTTTCTAGACATAATCAGCATATATGTCTAAGCTTGTCCTTCGATTGCAAGAGGTCAGCTGGTAATTCAGAGTTCTCTCCAATTCATTATCTTTCATATCAATGGGGTCCCATTGAAGCAGGTTGTTGTCTTGGAAATGCTAGGGCATATTATATTCCGAAAATATAGGGTCTCAATCACTACCAATTTCTTGATGATTTGTTGGAAGACAGGTCCATGTGATCCTTTAAATGCTTATGACTCTGACAGATCCCCAGACAATTTTCCCTCTACACCACTCATTCCACATAAGAGAAATATTCACACACACCATTCGTCTATATATACACGCAAACATATCATCCATATCCAAAACAAGCCCTCACATCCTTTGATATCAAATTCTTACTTTCTTCTCTCTTTCCTTTTGTATACTTCATCAATTTTCTCAGCAATATTATATATCCAGATATCCATGGCCACTCGTTTGCTCAGTATTATGCATGCTAAGCACATTTTGCGACGATCAAACTCATTTGGAAAGCAAGTAGCTTCAACATGCATAGATGTTCCAAAAGGCTACATTGCAATATATGTTGGAGAGAGTGAAAGGAGGCGCTTTGTAATTCCTATATCATTTTTGAACCAGCCTTCATTTCAAGAATTGTTGAGTAAATCTGAGGAAGAATTTGGATTTGATCATCCAATGGGTGGTCTAACAATTCCCTGCAGCGAAGACATCTTCATCAATCTCACTTCTTGCTTATATGAATTGCGAGATGGTTCTACTTAGCTAAAACAGCAAAAACAATTTTGTTAATCAATGTAAATTCTTTCTTTCTTTGAGGCCGAAGAAGAGATGGCGATTATCCATCCACCAAAAATATTACTATTAGAATTATTGCAATTCTTCCAACATTCTTCAGAAAAATATAAAACTGTGTACACATTTTGGTTGAAATTTATCCTCTTAAGATTTCATAATATTTCTAGTCACTTTTGTTTAATTTATTTCTGCATCGTTTCTACAAAAACTAAATACTTCTAGTCAAACCTACCAAAGGCTGCCAAGAGTCTTATAACTCAATTGGTTAGCACCTCCTGGTGTTTCCAAAAAAACATCCAAGGTTCAAATCCCCCCACTCTCAACTATCGAATTATCAGAGGCTAACAATTCAAGCAAGGCTTAGTTTTCAAAAACCATGAGGTCATATACAACTTTCCAATTTGCCCATTCACTGAGAATAATTTGGTCAGAGGAACCAAAATGTCTTTAACCATTTATCATTTCTTTTACTGTTTCATTTCCAATGTTTAGCTTGGTTAGAAGATTGATTTTAAGAAGTATGATTTCGATCTAACTAATATTTAACAATGCAGACAAAATATTAGTTTCAATTTAGATGGGCAATTTTTCAATAGAAGGGACCCTGTAAGGCTTACAAAGTGTATGACCACATGTACCAAATCCCAAATCTCATGAGAGTAAGGTTGTTACACTTTGTTACTTTATATCTTTAATAATGAGACCATAAAAAAGGTCATGGAAATAATGGAGAGAAAGAGAAGAAATGTGTTTTGCCAGTTGTGAGCATCCAAAATGACTTCTCTACTGATTATTTTCGTGCCAACTGCTAGCAATAATTTCATCTCTTAGACTGCCATATATAGTCCTTGAAATGGTGTGGGTTGCAGTTGAACTACTTGTAGGACATACTTCATGTGCTCTTCATGGGGCTTTGTCCTGGAAGTCATTGTACTGAGGCACCAAAAAAGTCAGTGAGTAAGGTTAAGGACATGTAGTACAATTTATGTTCCTCACCCTAAGCCATGATGATCCATGTGCATATCTGCAGATTCTTATGTTGCTTCTTTTGGAAATTTCACTCTCAATTTTATAACATGAATAAATGTATTATCCTCCAATAGAGAAAATAAGTGTCTTATCTGACATGTAAATTTTATTGCTTTCCTTTTCTTTTTTAGGATTTAGATTGCATTAAGGTTAACAGTTAGGTCATCAAAATTTCTTCTGAGAAGAAAATGCCTAGTATTCCTATTTGGTGCAAATCGATAAGGCTAACCTTGTTGTAAAGATATGAGTAAGGTTAGCATGATGTTGTAGATGTTCTCTACCCCCCCCCCCCCCCCCAAAAAAAAAAATGAAAAAAAGATGAAGATATCTTAATTATAGTTAATTTTTTGTCCAAAATCCCCATCATACAAGAGGATGATTTACTTCCAAATATTTGCAAGAAATATTCGACATATATGTCTAATCCTGTCCTCCTATTGAAAGAGGTCTGCCAGTAGTTCAAAGCTTTATCCAATCCATGTATCTTTCATCTTGACAGGGTCCCCTTGCTGCTGCTTTTTGTCCAAGAAATGCTTGGATTTATAACTCATTCAAAAAATAAAAGGTCTCAATCACTACCAACTCCTTGATAATGAGTTGGAGGACAGGTCCATGTGATCCTTCAAATGTATATCTCTCTCGCAAAACCCCAGCCAATTTGCCTCTACACCACTTATTTCACAATTCACATAACATAAATTTTCACACGCCATTCATCTATATATAGATGAAAGCCTGTCATCAAAAACCAAGCCAAGTCCTCACATCCTCTGAGATCAAGTCCTTAAATTCTTCTTCATTTTCTTTTGTGAACTTCATCATTTTTCTCGGCAGTACTCTATAGCCAGATATCAATGGCCATTCATTTGCTCGGTATTATGCATGCTAAGCACATTCTCCGACGATCAAACTCATTTGGAAAGCCAGTAGCTTCAACATCTATAAATGTTCCAAAAGGCTATATTGCAATATATGTTGGAGAGAGTGAAAGGAGGCGCTTTGTAATTCCTATATCTTTTTTGAACCAGCCTTCATTTCAAGAATTGCTAAGTAAAGCTGAGGAAGAATTTGGATTTGATCATCCAATGGGTGGTCTCACAATTCCCTGCAGTGAAGACATCTTCATCAATCTCACCTCTCGTTTATATGAATTGTGAGACAGTTCCTTGTAGCTAAAACAGCAGAAACAATTTTGTTAATCCATGTAAATTCTTAATTTCTTTTAGGCAGAAGAAGAGGTGGGGATTGTCCATCCACCAAAAATATCACTAATCGAATTATTCCTCAGTTCCTCCAACGTGCTTTAGAAAATGTAAAACTGTGAACACATTTTGGTTGAAATTAGTCCTTTTTTGGTTTTATGATATTTCTAGTCCCTTCTGTTTAATTTATTTTTCATCATTTTCTGCCAATGGTGCAAACTGCCAGTCAAGTCTACCAAAGGCTAACAATTTGAGCAAGGCCTAGTTTTCAATAACCATATGGTCATATTCAACTTTTTAATATTAATCAGATGGTCTTTTTGCTTTTCAATAGTTGATTTTCCATTTTCCCCATTCACCAAGACTAGTTAAGAGGAACCAAAATGTTTTTAACCCTTTATCGTATCTGTTTCTGTTTTGTTACCAATGTTTCAGCTTGGTTAACAGATTGACTTTGGGAAGTATGGTATCTATCAGGGTAAAATACATTTGGAACAAACAATAAGTAAAAAATTGTATGTGCAGTTTTGCTGAAGTAGAGACCCGTATAACACTAATAAAGTGGATGACCATGTGCATCCAAATCTCATAAACTAAAGTTTTTACACTTTGAATCTCCATAACAAAGGTGAAGGAAATACCAGAAAAAGAGAACAATTTTTTTTTTTTTGGGTAGGTAGTGAGCACCCAAATGACATGACTACTGATTTTTTTGTGCCAGCCTCTTGTAATAATTTCATTTCTATGGGATGGTTTGCAGTTGAACAACTTGTAGGACATACTTCATGTGCTCTTCATGAGAGTTTGTCCCAGAAGTCATTGTATTGAGGCACCAAAAAAGGGTGAGTTTGGTTGAGGACATCTCATTGATTACGTTGCTCCTCAACTCAAGCCACAAATATGCATGTGCATATCTGCAGATTCTAATGCTTCGTACAGTTGTAAGTTTCATTCTGAAGTACGTAACTTACATATACTAGTTGAGAAAATCAGTCTTTATTGCTGCAGATAACTCCCCTTTCTTTTTTATTTTCCATGATTTAAATTTCATTGAGGTTAACGGTTAAATGTTAACTGTTAACACATCAAAATTTGTTCTGTAGAGCACATGAAGTATGTCCTAACATCAAAATTGCAAGGAGTCTTTATTAACATTCTTACTCAGCAATTGAAAAGATGAGGCTAAACTCGTAAAGTGTATGTTATAATGTAACAAATAGTCTCTACCCCCTCCCCCTAACCCAAAAAAAAACTCCTCTATATAAGTAATATTTTATCCAAAACTCCTATCATACCAGAGACTACTAATTCAGTTCCAATTATTTGTTGTCACCTAAAAATAATTGGCATATATGTCTAAACCTGTCCTCTATTATTAGAGGTCAGCCAATTGGTCAGAATTTTCTCCAATCCACGTATCTTTCATATGAACTGGGTCCCTTCTTGTATCAAAAATGTAGAGTCTCAATCACTGTCAAGTTCTTGATGATTAAGTTGGAAGACAGATCATGTGACCCTTCAAGTGCTTATGTCTCTCACACAACCCTAGCCAGTTTTCTCTATGTCATTCATTGCACATTTCAGAGATTTTTGCGTATACTAGTCACTTATATATGTGCACACTCATATCATCCAAAGCCGAAACAAGTCCACTCATCCTCTGATATCAACTCCTTACTTTCCTCTCTCTTTCTTTTTTGATCTTCATCACCTTTCTCAGAAACCTTTCATACTAGTTAGATAGCCATGGCTATTCGATTGCCCAGTATTATGCATGCTAAGAACATTCTCCGAAGATCAAACTCATTTGGAAAATAAGTAGCTTCAACATCAATAGATGTTCCAAAAGGCTATATTGCAATATATGTTGGAGAGTGTGAAAGGAGGCGCTTTGTAATTCCCATATCATTTTTGAACCAGCCTTCATTTCAAGAATTGCTAAGTAAAGCTGAGGAAGAATTTGGATTTGATCATCTAATGGGTGGTCTCACAATTCCCTGCAGCAAAGACATCTTCAATGATATTGCTTCTCGCTTACATGAATTGTAATATGGTGCCACTAAGATAAAACAGCTGTGACAATTTTGTATATCTATGAAAAATTATTTCTTTCGTTGGGCAAAAGAAGAGATGGGGAATGTCCATCCACTAAAGATGTTACAAGTAGAAATACCATAGTCCCTCTCACATTCTCCTGAGAAATGTAAAATTGAGTTATCTTTTTGTTGAAAGTAATCCTCTTTAGTTTTTATGATAATTATTGTCTTTTTTTATTTGGTTTAACATGCCAGAACTTTATATGGGCAATAGTTATCTGTGCAAATTTTCCAATCCCAAGGTCATCTTCAATGATTTATTGGAACAATTTTCCCTTTAGGTACTCAAGAATGATCTTCCATTGTTCAAGGAGATCAATTGAACCATTTGATGAAATTCTCTAGTTGAGCTGGTCTTGACCATGAACTCAAATCACATGAGGCTCATTTTACTCTTTCTTGCTTTGATAATGAGATTGTTGGAGCATTTTAAAATCAAAATATTATTTTGACAAAATTAATTAATAATACCAATGGTTAATTAAAAAGATGGGCTAAAAAAGTGATGATGTCTTTTCCTTTTTTGCTGCTAGTCAGCACCCAAAATGACATGTCTACTGATGATTCTTCTGTTAGTCAATTGAAATAATATCATTTTTTATCAATTTAATAATCTTTTTTTTTTTTCATTTTTCTTTTTCTATGTACATATCTTGCTGGTTTAGCCTTCATATTTGTTGAGGCTGAAATTCACACTTGGTTGAGAATTTGCGTCCACTTCTTGTTGTGGCTGAAATTCATTCTTGGTTGAGAGTGAGACTTTGCGCTCACCAAGAAGTGGATAGTTTTTCCCAATCAAGGACTATTTTATTCCAACAAAAAATATATATAAAGGCTAAACCAGCAAGATATGTATATTGAATCCAGGAGACAAATCATCAAACAATAGAAGGCATACATAATGCGCACAAGATTTACGTGTTTCCATTCAACACTAAGCCTAAATTCACGAGTCAAGCTTGGAACAATCCACTATAATCAACAAGTTACAGTGGTCTTCTACTCATAGTTTATCACACAACATGAGCTCACAAAACAAAGTTTGAAGAAATACAACTTTACCTCAATGAGTTTTACAAAACCCAACTTCACCAAAATGAAATCTTCCAAACAACTTGTTGAAAGAAACTTCAAACACCTTTGAGACACTTGCTTCAATAGGTTTCCATAGCCATGGTACATTGAGGAAGAATAGCTCACAACCAAGCCCTTATCTCTCACCCTTGTGTAGATGCATAATTTTTTATTGGTGTTTAGTTTTTTTTTTTTTAAACCAAATGCAAGTTTAACAAGTCTAATGAGAATGCTAGCTCCCCACATTTGTAATTTAGTTACTTTTCTATTTTAGTTATGATAAATTATCGATTGTCTAAAAAGGCTAAAAGTTAAGTTTAATCATAAAATGAGAGGTAAGTTGTAGGTGGGAATTAAATCCTAAAATCTCTTATTTGAAGATGGTTAAGCTAACTGAAACCCACAAGTAGGTCTTTTTTTTTTTTTTTTTGGCAGAAAAATTTTGGTTAAAACTTAAGCCAATAGGAAATTACGAATTTAATCATTTAAATTAATATATATATATATTTAATATAAAGTATCATTAAAAAAAATTTTAAAACAAACAAGTAAATAAACCCTAATGAGCTTGGGCTAAACAAGGCTCAATACTTGATGATCATAAAAAAAATAAATAAATAATTTTTTTTTTTTAAAAAGGCTCATTACTTGATACGGGGTTGAACAGTTGAACTACTTGTAGGGCATACTTCACGTTCTCTTCATGAGAGTTTGTCCCTGAAGTCATTGTACTGAGGCACCAAAAAGTCGATGAGTTAGGTTGAGGACATGTTATTCAGTACGTTTCTCTTCCTCACCTCAAGCCACAATGATTGATCTACATATCTGCACATTCTAATGTTTCTTACTGTTGGAAATTTCATTATCATCTACATATTTTATACTCTGTTCCAAAAATCAGGGTTTTATTGCTATAGATAACTTTTCTTTCTTTTTCTTTCCATAATTTAGATTTATTAAGGAAATTTGTTTTGAAGGGTACCTGAAAATATGTCCATAAACACATCAAAATTGTAAAGTGCCTTTATTAACAATTTTCATGGCTACGCTAGTTGTAAATTTGCAAGTTATGATGTTACAAATTGTTTATCCAAGGGGCCCATACAAGAGACTAATCCAGTTCCAATCATATGTTGTTTCATATAAATAATAGACATATATGTCTAAACCTGTCCTATATTATAAAAAGTCAGCCAATAGGTAAAAACTTTCCAATACATATATCTTTCATTTGAATTGGGTCCCTTCATGTACCAACAAATATAGAGTCTCATTCACAGCCAAGTTCTAAATGATGAGTTGGAAGACATATCCATATGACACTTTAAGTGCCTATGTCTATCACACAACACCAACCAAATGCTTCTACACCGTTCATTCCACACTTCAGAGATTTTCACACTCACTATTAATCTATATATATGCACACGCATATTATCCATAACCAAACCAAATCCTCACATCCCTTGATATCAAATTCCTAATTTCTTCACCCTTTGCTTTGTGATCTTCATTATCTTTCTCAGCAATATAAAACTGATAGATTGCAATGGCTATTCGTTTGCCCGGTATTATGCATGCTAAGCACATTCTTCGACGCTCCAACTCATTCAGAAAGCAATTAGCTTCAACATCTATAGATGTTCCAAAAGGCTACATTGCAGTTTATGTTGGAGAGAGCGAAATGAGGCGCTTTGTAATTCCTATATCATTCTTGAACCAGCCTTCATTTCTAGAATTGCTAAGTAAGGCTGAGGAAGAATTTGGGTATGATCATCCAATGGGTGGTCTCACAATTCCTTGCAGTGAAGACATCTTCATTGATCTCACTTCTCGCTTACATGAATTGTGATACGGTGCCTCTAAGATGAAATAGCAGTGACAATTTTGTATATCTATGTAAATTCTTTCTTTCTTTGGGCAGAAGAAGAGATGGGGATTGTCCATCCACTAAAGATGTTACAATTAGAAATACTGTAGCCCTTCTCACATTCTCCAGAGAAATGTAAAATTGAGTCAACTTTTTGTTGAAAGGGATTCTCTTTGGTTTTATGATATTTCTTGTCCTTTTAATATGATTTAACATGCCAAGGATTTCTATGGGTAATAGTGATCTGTGCAATTATTCTCTTTAGACTATGATATTTCTACTCTCTTTAATTTAATTTAACTTGGCATGATGTTTCTATGGATAATAGTGATCTATGCAACTTTTCTCATCTCAAAGTCATCCTCAATGATTTATTGGAACAATTTTTTTTTTTACAAACTCAAGAATGTTCTTCCATTGTTCAAAGATTTCAATTGAAACCAAATAATGAAATCATCTAGCTGAGCTGGTTTTTGGTTTGTACAGCATGTGAAACCAAAAATTGACATCTCTTAACCATTAACTCGAATCTCTTGAGGTTTTGCTTGTTCCTTTTCTTACTTTGATAATGAGATTGTTAGAATAATGCTTAAAGGATTAAATTTATCATTTCCTAATAGCTTGAGCATCTAGGACAACCGGTAATTGATCATGCAATCAAAGTAAATGGTCCTGAATTTGAACATTGTCTCAACACTACCTCCCATTTAAAAAAGTTAAAAATCCCATGTGTTGGGTTAAATGATTGAATTCACCTAACATCTGTAATTTAAAAGAGATCGTAGCAAAGTTCAAGGAAATATAAGGTAAAAAAGAGATGAAATTTGTTTTCTAGTCATTACCGAAAATGACGTGTCTACTGATGATTCTTGTGTTGCTTGCTTGCAATAATTTTGTCTCTTACAATGCAATAGTCCTTGATACAGGGTAGGTTGCAGTTGATCTACTTGTAGGACATGCTTCATGTGCTCTTCATGGGGGTTTGTCTTAAGTGTCATTGTACTGAGGCAGCAAAAAGTCGGCGAGTTAGGTTGAGGACATATTATTGAGTACGTTTTCCTTCCTCACCTTAAGCCATGATGATCAATGTACATATCTGCAGTCCGCAGATTCTCATGTTTCTTACTGTTAGAAATTTCACTTTCATTTGTATACATAAATGGATGCCATATACTCTGTTGGAGAAAATCTTGGTCCATAGTGATACAGACAATTTTTTTTCTTTTTTCTTTTATAGGATTTAAGTTAAATTGAGATAATGGTTAACTCTTAAAATCTGTTTTGAGAAATATATGTCAAGGAGGATTTATCAATATTCCTATTTGGCGCAAATAGATGAGGCTATACTATTTGTAAAGTTATATGATTTGCATGATGTTACAGATGTTCTCTACCAAAAAAACAAAAATGAAGAAGAAGATAAGTATATCTTAATTATAACTAGATGTTAGTCCAGAAGCCCCATCATACAAGAGACTAATCCAGTCCCAATTGTGTTGTAGTCAAAAAATATTCGACACATATGTCTAATCTTGTCGTCCTACTGCAATAGGTCAGCTGGTAGTTCAGAGTTTCTCCACTCCATATATCTTTCATATCAATGGGGCCCCCTTGTAGCTGGTTGCATTGGAAATGCTAGGGCATAATGTGAAATATTAGGTCTCAATCACTACCAAGTTCTTGATGATGAGTTTGAAGACAGGTCCATGTGATCGTTCAAATGCTTATATTTCTGACAGAATCCAGCAAGTTTTGCCTCTACACCACTCATTTCACACAACAGAAATGTTCATACACACCATTTAATGAAGAAGAAGATAAATATATCTTAATTATTACTAGATGTCAAGAAGCCCCATGATACAAGTGACTAATCCAGTTCCAATTATGTTAGTCAAAAAATATTTGTCATATATGTCTAATCTTGTCCTCCTGCAATAGGTCAGACGGTAGTTCAGAGTTTTCTCCAATCCATATATCTTTCATTTCAATGGGGCCCCCTTGCAGCTGGTTGTATTGAAAATGCTAGGGCATAATGTGTTTCTACAAATATAAGGTCTCAATCACTACCAAATTCTTGATGATAAAATGGAAGACAGGTCCATGTGATCGTTCAAAAGCTTATGTTTCTGACAGAATCGCAGCCAATCTTGCCTCTACACCACTCATTCCACAACAAAAATGTTCACGCACACCATTTATCTATATATACATGCAAACATATCATCCAAAGCCAAAACAAGTCCTCACATCATCTGATATCAAATCCTTACTTTCTTCTCCCTTTTCTTTTGCGAACCTTGTCTTTTTTCTAAGAAATACTACCAGATATCCATGGCCATTCGTTTGCCAGGTATTATGCATGCTAAGCAAATTCTCCGACGATCAAATTCATTTGGAAAGAAAGTGTCTTCACCATCTATAGATGTTCCAAAAGGCTACATTGCTATATATGTTGGAGAGAGTGAAAGGAGGCGCTTCATAATTCCTATATCATTTTTGAACCAGCCTTCATTTCAAGAATTGCTACGTAAAGCTGAGGAAGAATTTGGATTTGATCATCCAATGGGTGGTCTCACAATCCCCTGCAGCGAAGAGATCTTCTTTGATCTCACTTCTCACTTATATAAATTGTGATATGGAGCCACTAAGATAAAATAGAAGAAACAATTTTGTAAATCCATGTAAATTCTTTATTTCTTTTAGGCAGAAGAAGAGTTGAGGAATGTCCTTTTACTAAAAAAATTACTAATAGAATTATTGCAGTTCCCCTTACATTCTTTAAAAAATTGTGAAATTGTGAACACATTTTGATTGAAATTTGTCCAATATAGGTTTAATGATATTTCTAGTCCTTTTTGTTTAATTTATTTTTGCATCATTTCCTACGAATTGCGTGTATACTGCAGTCAAGTCTACCAAAGACTAACAACGCAAGCAAGGCTTAGTTTTCAATTATCATATGGTCATATATATTTTTATAATATTTGTCACATATTCACATGGTCATTTTCTCCATTTATTTATTTTTGATTTTCCATTTTGTTGGTCCACTGAGACTAATTAAGTGAGAGGAATGGGGTTATTTGTGGAGCCTACTTAGCTTATTTACTTATGTAAAACTATATAAAGCCTCACTTTTTATTGGTAAAGCCGTACTTTTGCCCATTTTATGAAAATCAAAACCAACACAAGTAAGGGAAACCAAAATGTCTGTACCCTAGATTATATCTATTTCTGTTTTGTTTTCAATATTTTAGCTTGGTTAGAAGATCAAATTTGGAAATGCAATGTATTTCTGGTTACTATTCAACACATGCAGAAAAATAATTTAGTATAAATTTCTAGATGTGCAGTTTTTCGAAAGAAGGGACCCTTGTCAGGCTTACAAAATGGATGACTAATGTACCCAAGTGTCATGAGGCTAAGGTGGTTACATTCACTTTGAATCTTTTGTAATGGGACCATAATAATGGTAAAGGAAAAAAGGTAGAAAATGTGAAGAATTTTGTTTTGCCGGTAGTCAGCACCCAAATTGACATATCTGCATATTCTCATGTTTCAAACGGTTGGAAATTTCATTCTCAAGTACATAACTTATATTATGTAGACTGTTGAGAAAATCAGGGTCTTCACGTCTTTTGCTTTTCCATAATTTAGATTTCATTGATGTCAATGACTAACGCATCAAAATTTGTTTTGAAGAGCACATTAAGTGTGTCCTATAACTCATCAAAATTCCAAGGAGCCATTATTAACATTCGTAATGGATAAAGCAATAGTTAGGTTTGCACAATGTAATCATAAATGTAGGTAATAGTTTATCCAAAAGGCTCATCATACAAGAGGCTAATCCAGTTCCTTTTCTATGTTGTTTCCTATAAGTAATAGACATATCTGTCTAAACCTGTCCTCTATTATAAGAGATCAGCCAATAGGTTGGAATTTCTCTAATCCACATGTCTTTCACTTGAACTGGGTCCCTTCTTGTACCATCAAATATACTGTCTCAATCACCACCAAGTTCTTGATGATGAATTGGAAGACAGGTCCATGTGACCCTTCAAATGCTTATGTCTATCACACAACCCCAGCCAACTTCCCCTATGCCAGTTTTTCACATATTCTATTCATCTATATATATGCACACACATATTATCAAAATCCAAAACCAAGTCTTCACATCCTCTGATATCAAATCCTTACTTTCTTCTCCCTTTTGTTTGTGATCTTAATCATCTTTCTCAGCAATACTTCATGAATGCTATGGCCATTCATTTGCCTCGAATCATAAATGCTAAGAACATTCTCTGGCGATCAAACTCATCTGCAAAGCAAGTTGCTTCAACATCTATAGATGTTCCAAAAGGCAATGTTGCAGTATATGTTGGAGAGAGCGAAAAGAGGCGCTTCATAATTCCTATATCATTCTTGAACCAGCCTTCTTTTTTAGAATTGCTAAGTAAGGCTGAGGAAGAATTTGGGTATGATCATCCAATGGGTGGTCTCACAATTCCTTGCAATGAAGACATCTTCATTGATTTTACTTCTCGCTTACATGAATTGTGATATGGCGCCACTAAGATAAAACAGTAGAATCAATTTTGTAAATCCATGTAAATTCTTTATTTCTTATAGGCTGAAGAGATGGGGATTGCCTATCCATTAAAGATATTACAAATAGAATTACTGCAGTCCCTTTCACATTCTCCCAAGAAATGTAAAATTGAGACACCTATTAGTTGAAATTGATCCTCTTTTGATTCTATGATATTTCTAGTCCCTTTTAGATGATTTAACTAGGCATGATGTTTCTTTGGATAATAGTGATCTGTGCAACTTTTCTCATCTCTGAGTCATCCTCAATGATTTATTGGAACACTTTTCTTTTAGGTACTCAAGAATGTATTCCATTTTTCAAAGAGTTCAATTGAACCCAAATGATGAAATCATCAAAATGAGCCAGTTTTGGGTTTGCACTGTGCACTACAAGTCAAACCATGAACATATTTGAAATGCATTGGAATTTTATGCTTTCTATTTCTACTTACTCAAGATGTGGCTCTTGGGATCCTCCGATCCCCCTTTTGTAAGCCACACTTATAGAGGGAACTACTTTTGCCACAATATTGCTAAATGGTCCAGTTTGTGTAACAGTGAATGAAATCAACTCCATCCTGGATTCTTGCCTTAGGTTATAGAAGGGAGATGGTACTAGTTCCATGCATATCTTTTTTTTTTTGTTTTTCTTCTTTTAATATGTATAAAGTATTATTCCAAAAAAAAAAATAATAATAATAAAAAGCTTTACAAAAGTTTTGAGAACTTGGGACAAAAACTAAGGTAATAAACCTTAATGAGCTTGGACCAAACAAGGCTCAACACTTGATACAGGGTGGGTTGCACTTGAACAGTGGAACTACTTGTAGGACATACTTCATGTGCTCTTGATGGGGGTTTGTCCCGGAAGTCATTGTACTAAGGCACCAAAAATTCAATGAGTTAGGTTGAGGACACGTTATTCAGTATGTTTCTCTTCCTCACCTCAAGCCACAATGATTCATGTACATATCTGCACATTCTAATGTTTCTTACAGTTGTAAATTTCATTCTCATGGCTCATGTGCATATCTTATACTCAGTTCCCAAAATCAGGGTTTTACTGCTACAGACACTTTTCTTTCTTTTTTTCCTATCCATAATTTAGATTTATTGAGGTTAAAAGTTAACACACAAAATTTGTTCTGAAAGGTACATGAAAATATGTCCTAAACACATCAAAATTCTAAAGAGCCTTTTCTAACAATCTTCATGGCTACAGTTGTTGTAGATTTCATGTTACGATGTTAAAAACTTAAAATTGTTTAACCAAAGGGCTCATCATACAAGAGACTAATCCAGTTCCAATTATATGTTTTTTCATATAAATAATATATATATATATATATATATATATATATATATATGTCTAAACCTGTCCTCTATTATAAGATGCCCGCCAATAGATAAAAATTTTCCAATATATATATCTTTGATTTGAATTGGGTCCCTTCATGTATCAACAAATATAGAGTCTCAATCACATCCAAGTTCTAAATTATAAGTTGGAAGACATGTCCATGTGACACTTCAAGTGCTTATGTCTATCACACAACACGAGCCAATTGCCTCTACACCATTCATTCCACACTTCAGAGATTTTCACACATACTAATCTATATATATATGCTCATGCATGTCATCCAAATACGAACCAAATCCTCACATCCTCTAATATCAAATCCTTAATATCTTCACCCTTTTGCTTTGTGATCTTCATCATCTTTCTCAGCAATATACTATAGATAGATTATTATTATCATTTGTTTGCCCGGTACTATGCATGCTAAGCACATTCTCCGACGCTCAAACTCATTTGGAAAGAAAGTAGCTTCAACATCTATAGATGTTCCAAAAGGAAAGTAGCTTCAACATCTATAGATGTTCCAAAAGGCTACATTGCAGTTTATGTTGGAGAGAGCGAAAAGAGGTGCTTTGTAATTCCTTTATCATTCTTGAACCAGCCTTCATTTCTAGAATTGCTAAGTAAGGCTGAGGAAGAATTTGGATATGATCATCCAATGGGTGGTCTAACAATTCCCTGCAGTGAAGACATCTTCATTGATCTCACTTCTTGCTTACATGAATTGTAATATGGTGCCACTAAGATAAAACAGTAGCAACAATTTTGTATATCTATGTAAATTCTTTCTTTCTTTAGGCATAAGTAGAGATGGTGATTGTTCTTCCAGTAAAGATGTTATGAGTAGAAATACTGTAGTCCTTTTCACATTCTCCTGAGAAATATAAAAATCGAGTCAACTTTTTGTTGAAAGGGATTCTCTTTAGTTTTTGTGATATTTCTTGTCCTTTTTGTTTGATTTAACACGCCAAGGTTTTTTATGGATCATAGTGATCTGTGCAACTTTTCTTATCCCAGGGTCATTTTCAATGATTTATTGGAAGAATTGTTCTTTTACATACTCAAGATTGTTCTTTCATTTTTTTTAAAGAATTCAATTGAACCCAAATTATGAAATCATCTAGTTGAGCTGGTTTGGTTTTTCACTGCATGCTAAACTGAAAAACATGTCTTAACCAGGAACTCAAATCTCGTGTGGTTAAGCTTATTACTCTTTCTCACTTTGATAATGAAATTGTTAGAATAATGGTTTAAGGATTGAATTCACCCTTTCCTAATAGCTTAAACTTTTGAGAGATCTAGTAATTTATCATAGTTTCAAAGCAGGTGGTCCTAAGTTTGAAGTTTGAACATTGTCTCAACTCAACAACCCATTTAAAAGTTCAAAATCTCATGTATTGGGTAAAATAATTAATTCACCTTACTGTGGTATTTTATAAGAGATCATACCAAAGGTCAAGGAAAAAACGAGGTAAAAAGAGAGATTGAAATTTGTTTTGAAAGTCATCACCCAAAATGACATGTCTACTGATGATTCTTGTAGGACATACTTCATGTGCTCTTCATGGGGGTTTGTCTTACATATCATTGTACTAAGGCAGCAAAAAGTTGGCGAGTTAGGTTGAGGACATATTATTGAGTATGTTTTCCTTCCTCACCTTAAGCCATGATGATCAATGTACATATCTGCAGTCTGCAGATTCTCATGTTTCTTACTGTTGGAAATTTTACTTTCATTTGTAAACATAAATGAATGCCTTATACTCAGTTGGAGCAAATCTTGGTCTATACTGATTCAGACAACTTTTTTTTTCTTTTCTAGGATTTAGATTAAATTGAGGTTGATGGCTAACTCTTAAAATCTGTTATGAGAAGAATATGCCAGGGAGGCTTTATTAATGGTCCTATTTGATGCAAATAGATGAGACTATACTTGTTGTTAAGTTATAAAATTTGCATTATATTACAAATGTTGTCTACCAAAAAATAAAAAGATAAGGATATCTTAATTATAGCTAATTGTTTGTCCATAAACCCTATCATACAAGAGGCTGATCCAGTTTCAAATATGTTGTTGTCAAAGGCTATTCGACATATATGTCTAAACCTGTCCTCCTACTGCAATAGATCAGCTAGTAGTTCAGACTTCAGAGTTTTCTCCAATCCAAGTATCTTCCATATCAATGGGGTCCCCTTGGAGCTGGTTGTTGTCTTGGACATGCTACTGCATAATGTATTGCCAATATAAGGTCTTAATCACTTCCAAGTTCTTGATTGATGAGTTGGAAGACAGGTCCATGTGATCCTTCAAATGCTTATATCTCTAACGGAACCCCAGCCAATTTTGCCTCTGCACCACACACTCCACACAACAGAAATTTTCACACACACCATTCATCTATATATACACACAAACATAACATCCAAGCCAAAACAAGTCCTCACACCATCTGATATCAAACCCTTACTTTCAGTTTTCTAAGAAATACTGTACAGCCAGATATCCATGGCTATTCGTTTGCCCAGTATTATGCATGCTAAGCACATTCTCCGACAATCAAACTCATTTGGAAAGAAAGTATCTTCGCCATCCATAGATGTTCCAAAAGGCTACATTACAATATATGTAGGAGAGAGTGAAAGGAGGCGCTTCATAATGCCTTTAACATTTTTGAACCAGCCTTCATTTCAAGAATTGCTAAGTAAAGCTGAGGAAGAATTTGGATTCGATCATCCAATGGGTGGTCTCACAATCCCCTGCAGTGAAGAGATCTTCATTGATCTCACTTCTCACTTATATGAATTGTGATATGGCGCCACTAAGATAAAACCGCAGAAACAGTTTTGTAAATCCATGTAAATTCTTTATTTCTTTTAGGCAGAAGAAGAGATGAGGAATGTCCATTTACTAAAAAAATTACTAAAAGAATTATTGCAGTTCCTCTCACATTCTTCAGAAAAAATGTGAAACGGTGAACACATTTGATTAAAAAATTTTCCTCTTTTGCTTTGATGATATTTCTAGTCCTTTTTGTTTAATTTATTTTTGCATCATTTTCTATGAAACACGCATACTGCAGTCAAGTCCAGCAAAGACTAATAATGCATGCAAGGCTTAGTTTTCAATAGTCATATGATCATATACATTTTCTTTTAATACATATCACATGGTGGTTTTCTCCTTCATTTCTTTATTGTTGATTTTCCATTTTATTTGTCCACTGAGACTAATTAAGTAAAAGGGACAGGGTTATTTGTGGAGCCTACTTAGCTTATTTACTTATGTATAATTTTTTAAATCCTCACTTTTTATAGGTAAAAAACTGTAGTTTTGCCCTTTTTATGCAAATCAAAACCAACACAATAAAAGGAATCAAATTGTCTTTAACCCTTGACCATATCTGTTTCAGTTTTGTTTTCAATGTTTCAGCTTGGTTAGCAGATCAAATTTGGGTAGTAACTAGTAAGTATGATGTCTTTCTGGATAATATTTAATAATGCAGACAAATAAATTAGTATAAATTTTTTGATGTGCCGTTTTTCTAAATATTGGACCCTTGTAAGTTGTAAGGCTTACAAAGTGGATGTCCAATGTACCCAAATCTCATGAGGCTAAGGTTGTTACTCTCACTTTGAATCTTTTGTAATTTGACCATAACAACAGTCAAGGAAACAAAGGGGAAAAGGTGAAGAATTTTGTTTTGCCGGTAGTCAACTCCCAAATTGACTTGTATACTGATGATTTTTGTGCCAGTTGCTAGCAAAAAATTCATATCTTATAATGTCATATATTGTCCTTCACATGGTGTGGGTTGCAGTTGAACTACTTGTAGGACATGCTTCATGTGCTTGTCATAGTGGTTTGTCCTGGAAGTTACTGTACTGAGATATCAAAAATTCGGTGACATGTTATTGAGTACGTTTCTCCTCCTCACCTCAAGCCACAATGATTTATGTACATATCTGCAGAATCTCATGTTTCATAAAGTTGGAAATTCACTCTCAAGAACATTACTTATATTTAGAATGTTGAGTAAATTAGGGTCTATGTATTATGTATATTGTATACTCTGTTGAGAAAATTAGGATCTTTACTGCTATAGATAATTTTTCATTATTTTGCTTTTCCATAAAGTTAATGATTAACACATCCAAATTTATTCCACAGAGAACATGAGGTACTATAACACATCAAATTTCCAAGGAGCCTTTATTAACATTAGTATTGGGTAAACTTGTAAGTTAGGTTTGCATGATGTTACAAATGTTCTCTACCCAAAAAAATAAAAGAACACACACACACATAAATGCAGGTCATAGTTTATCCAAAAGGTCCATCATACACAAGACTAATCCAGTTCCAATTATATATTGTTTCCTATAAATAATAGACATATATGTCTAAACCTGTCCTCTATTATAAGAGGTCAGCCAATAGGTCAGAATTTTTTCTAATCCACATATCTTTCATTTGAACTGGGCCCCTTCTTGTACCAATAAATATAGTGTATCAATCACTGCCAGATTCTTGATGATGAATTGGAAGACAAGTCCATGTGACCCTTCAAGTGCTTATACCCATCACACAACCCCGGCCAATTTCCTCTATGCCAGATTTTCACACATTCTATTCTTCTATATATATGCACACGCATATCATCAAAATCCAAAACCAAGACTTTACACCCTCTGATATCAAATCCTTACTTCTTCTCCCTTTGCTTTGTGATCTTCATCATCTTTCTCAGCAATATCATGGCCATTCGTTTGCCCAGTATTATGAATGCTAAGCATATTCTTCGACGATCAAACTCATTTGGAAAGCAAGCAGCTTCAACACCTATAGATGTTCCAAAAGGCTACATTGCAGTATATGTTGGAGAGAGCGAAAAGAGGCGCTTTGTAATTCCTATATCATTCTTGAACCAGCCTTCTTTTTTAACATTGCTAAGTAAGGCTGAGGAAGAATTTGGGTACAATCATCCAATGGGTGGTCTCACAATACCCTGCAGCGAAAATATCTTCATTGATCTTACTTCACGCTTACATGAATTGTGAAACGGTGCCACTAAAAGAAAACTGCAGAAACATTTTTGTAAATTCTTTTTTTCTTGAGGCAGGAGAGAGATGGGGATTGTTTATCTACTATAGATTTTGCAAATAGAATTACTGCAGTCCCTCTCAAATTCTCCAGTGAAATGTAAAATTGAGACGCCTTCTAGTTGAAATTGATTCTCTTTAGATTCTATGATATTTCTACTCCCTTTAAATTAAATTTAACTTGGCATGATGTTTCTATGGATAAGTGATCTATGCAACTTTTCTCATCTCAGAGTCATCCTAAATGATTTACTGGAACAATTTTCTTTTAGGTACTCAAAAATGTTCTTTCATTGTTCAAAGAGTTCAATTGAACCCAAATGATAAAATCATCAAACTGAACCAGTTTTTGGATTGCACTTTGCACTACAAGTCAAACCACAAACATAATTGAAATGAATGGATTTTTTTTATTTCTATTTCTATCTACTCTTATCTTCTTGAAAAGAGTGAGCAACTTATGACAATGTATCTTGTAAAGCTGCATAAAACAAAAGCGTTTCAAATGAACAACCAAACACAAGGCTAATACCTTTCAAATTTTTTCCTCTAATTCCTCCATGGACCCTTTATATTTTGTTTTCAGAATTGTAGATTATAAAATTTCATCCAAAATAAAGGAATTTACTACCATCTAAACCCTTTAAGTTCAAGGTTACTTCTCAATTTGTCCCTTAACTATGAAACTTGTAATTTTCATATATTGCAATAGTATCAATATGCCCCTTCCATCAACATTCATTTAGAATCTTGCTGTTAACCTATGCAAAACACACAATCTTTTGGATAGAAAAATGACATTGATTGTAGTCAGGTTAATACTGAAAGCTCGGATTTGTGTTAAAAACACAAGAGTTGTTTAGACCCCAAATTAAAAAATTACGGCTCGATTGATTTTACTCTAACTTAAACTAAATGCGGAATAAAGTAAATGTGAGCGAACAACCAATACAACTACTCTACGCCATATTCAACACAACAAAGCAGTAAAATGAAAGCTAAAAGAGTAGGGAAGAGAGATGCAAACACAAGATAACACGCCGATGTGTTATCGAAGAGGAAATCAAAGAACTCGACGAAAAACCTCTCTACCGCCCTTCAAGCGGTAAATCAATCCACTAGACAATAAGTTGGGATACACAAATAGAAAAAAATCATCCAAGCCTAATCTACCCAGTGCACCTAAGCCCTCCAAGCTCCTACTCCAACAAGGCTTCTCGGAACCGTGTCTTTTCTAGTTTTCCGGATCCCGCAATGCGCCTAATTGCATCTGCTAAAGCTTGGCTTCTTCCAATGCTTCCCAGCAGCACCAAAACCTCACTAGACACTCAATATGGGTGTGGTAAGTATTTGGGCTATCAACCTCTCAAAGATTTGGATATGGAGAGGTAAAAGTAGAGGAAAACCATAATGGATGGTGTAGAGAATTGTGGGTATGACAATCTCTCACTCTTAAGGGTTTGTGGCTAGGGTTTTCTCTCTGGAAAGCTCTCTACTCAGTATGTGGGTAATAATGGTATATATAGTGTGTATGAAGATGTAGTGGAGCAGATATGACAAAATAGCAAAATAGACTGTTTCGCGGGTATCTCGTGGGAAGGCCTTACCCGTGAGACACTTGCGAAAACCAGCTGTCACCATCTGTCATGACTCTTTGCATTCCAGTCATGTGCTAAGCACATGTTTCGCTTCGCAGGAAGGCTACTCGCGAGCTACCCGCGAAAACTTCTTTTGTCTTCAATAGTTGCCTTGAATCTTCACACTCTCTCTCACACACACAACCCTTACAAATAAATCCCACATGAAATATAGGGTACAAAAGATTGAACAAAATTACAATCAAATTTGACGCGGAATCTCCCCCTTTGGTTATTCCATGACAAAACACCCTATAACAGACTCTAGATTTAAACATGAGTTTGGGAACAATGGCAAAACTCACTCACATCTAATTTAGAAGCTGTGAAGCACTTGCACGAATACACTTGTATCCTGAAACACTTGCACACAAACAAAACTTTCATTAAGCTCATGACAAGTTGAATACAAGGTACGTATAGGAGCAAGTATAAGGCGATCAAGGTAAATAGCAAGATATAAACTATGAAGGATAACTTGATCATACAAGAATAGTCATTAAAGAATGACTACAATAATCATTTAACTAGTAAACGATCATCCAGACACGCAATGCAATTAAGTGCAAAGCAAAAATCAATTGCATATCCAAACACACAACCAATGCAAAACACCAAAGTATTTTCATTAAGGATATAAGATCCAACAAGGGCACAAGTGTGTAGTACTCAAGATAAACTAAAAGTACTAAAAAAAAATGCTACAAAGCAATGAGATAAACACAAAGTACTAAATATTAAGCTAAAATTAAACCAAAGTACTTAAAACTTTAAAAGAAAGCAATGTAAATAAAAACGTTCTAGAGACTATGGCAAAAGAAAGTAAACAACTAAACCACTAAAGATTAACCAATATGTCTATGAAGTGCATGTGCTACGTTATGCTCCCCCTCAAAATGTGCAACTCTCCCTTAAAACTTTCTCCCCCTTTTTGACCGGAATGGCCAAAGGAGTTAGTCTTCATCGTCCTCTAACTTCCTTTGAATTTGATCTAATTGAGTTTGGAGAGAAGTGAACTTCGTGTCAAAGCGAATGTGTTGAGAGTGCATGATAGATGCAAGTCCGGACAACTTAGTGCTAATGTCTTGAATGGACGACATAATGATGTCTAACTTCTCATCATGGGCATGAGAGCTAGAGCTTGAACTAGCATGAGAAGCATCACTCTTTTGCTTGGTTGCCTTCCGGGTGTGACTAATGCTGGCACTGAGAGTACGGGCGTTGATTGGATTAGGTCGAGGGTATGGTCTCCCATTTTCCAACGGGTGGACACCTTTAAGCTTCAGAATTTTTGAAATAAGGCAACTGAAAGGAAGGCAATTTCTTGAGGCGGTCCTCTCGGCCGTTTTGCTCAAGATGTGGAAGATATGAGAGCAAATATCAATCTCTTCATCATTGACTAGGTCATGGAGAAATAAGGCCCGGCCGAGATTCATGTAACCGATGCTTGAGAGAGGATATAAGTTGTGGAACATGATTGATGTGAGCAGCTTCAACTCGAGTGATAGTGATGCAACACTCACCGCTTTTCCATTGAAAGAGAATTCTAAGTTCTTTCCTAGAGTTTCCCGAAGAAAATCCTGCTCGGGATCTAATTCATCATACACTAAAGGCTTCAGAAACATAGACCGGTTGATACGCAGAATGTCAACAAGATAAGGGGGTGTTATTGTGAAGTTCTTTCCTCTAACCCAACATTTCAGCTCATCTCCCTCAGCAATGGCATTTGCATAGAATTTCTTCACCATATTCTCGTATGGTTCATCAAAGCTTGATAGAAGGAAATTCCAATCCTTGGTAGCAAACCATTTTGGAATGCTCGTATCGAGGAGAGAGACTTGGTCAACTACCCTTTCAACCAACAAGGGGGCATCTTTGAAATATTTCTCATACTCTTGAGATGTGGCATATGACTTGAACTTGTCAACATCATAAAGCTCTGTTGATGACCTAGTCCTCTTTGACTCCGGGGTAAAACTGTCAAGATCTATCACAGGTTCTTTTCCTTTGCTACTACCCCCTTTTACAGCTGATTTCTTGAAGGGAGACATCTGGACAAACAGACATAAAGCACAAAAAACAAGTGCAAAAACACAAAGACAAGAACACAAACTTGATTAGCGTCAAGTTAGTTCATAAAAATAAGCACAAAATCCTAAAAAGAACAAACAATGTAATACAGTCATGTTGAAAAGTGCTAAACATGTAATAACAAATATCTAGCAAGAATAATATGCAAAACATGACAAGTGAACAAGTGCATGCATCAAGTGTGCATGTGGTGTGCATATGTGATGCATGTGTAAGGCATGACTAATCACATTTGGGTCAAAGTGTACAAAACACATTTCCAATTATCAAAACATGATAAACAAGTCCAATCATGGTAATCCCCAAAATTTGGTACTCAATGGAGTCCAAAACAACACCAAAATGTCACTTGGCCATTTTATCAGACACTTGATATGCACTTATAAAACTAACACGAAGGCAATGCATGAACATGAGTGAATCTTGCCTAAATACATGTTAAAATTGCCACAAGGGGCCAACACAAACACCAACAAATCAAGTGGGACAAAGCCCAATCGAGAAATTGAAAGAATTTTTACATAAATTAAAGTTCTCAACCCTTTTCCAAAAACGAACCCAACTAAGGAAAACCTAGAATTTTCTGTATAATCTAAGTAAATAGAGAGAGATGATTGTATAGACATACCTTTGATATGATTTGAAAAAGTTTTCTCTTGAGTTTTGGTTGGGTTTTTGAGTGAAAATCAGTTTTTGATTGAGAAAGGCACGAGGGAGGCAAAGGGAGTGAAATAGGATATGTTTGAAAAACCATCTATATCAGCCCTTTAAAACTGAAAATACGCATTTTTCGCGGGTTAACATCTCGCAAAGTACTCGTGAAAAATGTATCTAAAGCACAAAGATTTTCGCGGGTAAGCATTACTTGCGAAATAGTCGCGAGACAATCACGAAAATCTCTGTCTGAATTTTGTGTTTCCATGTTTTTGCCTTAACCCATTTTCGCGGGAAGAGCTTAGTCGTGAGCTTTTCGCGAAAATGTCTCTGAACAAATTTTTGTTAAAAACAAGAAAAATGCACTTTGAACAAAAACTCAAAACATGAAAGTATAAAAACACTTTCAAAAACAAATAAAATAGTCAAAAATATTTTCGGGTTTGATCGGCAAGAAATTGAGTATACACATCACATTTAAACACGTACAATTACACAAATGAAATAAACATTCATTGAACAAAGTCTTGTGTGTTGTGAGTGAGTATTAAAAGTGGAATAGTCTTTAGTCTAGAGAGAAGCTTCAATGATCAATTCAATCAAGTCATACACAACTAGTACTAAGTCAAGTGGACTATCTCAATTATAGAAATGAACATATATGATCTCCCACAAGAAAATGGTTACATCTTTTTGAAGCTTTTCATTTGGCTTCTTTACAAATCATAACATTTGATCATTTTTGAACAATACATCTCATTTTGAGATCAATGTCAGAAATTTTAGATATTTCAATTTTGTGAGTAAGCCTTTGGCTTTTTAAGGCACAATATATTTCAATACAAGTCGCTTTCCCTTTTTCCTAGTCAAATACTAGTATGCGCAACGGCTTTTGTAGCTCAATATCTCTTTTCGAGATTTGACATTTAATGAGCTATAAACAAAAACATAAAAACGTGGGAAAAGATATAAGCACAAGTCTATGCATGTATCAAGACCAACAAGATTATTGACTAATCATTGATGATAAGCTTGAAGATCGATTTACAACAATCACACATAAATTTCAAGATTTTTCCACAAAGATAGATGTGCATACAAAAACAAGCTAAACTCGTAAATGCACTACGCCATTAGTACAAAGATACTAGGCCAAACTCACATGTGATATACACAAAACAAGCAATCAAACTTTTTGGAGATTTTCAATTTTTATGAGTTTCTGAATTTTTCAACACACTCAAAAACATAATAAGAAAAGTAAGATCAACAAAAACAAGTACAAAACCCAACTTGCATAAGATACATGTAATCGTACATGTGAGACCTATAAAGCATGCATGCAACAATGAACAACATAAGGTCACACAAAGGATGGAAATCAAGGGATGATACCGACACCGATGGTCTTACGAAGAGACTCAAATCGTGGACCATCAAGGGGTTTGGTGAAGATGTCCGCCTTTTGGTTGTCGGTGTTGATAAATTCCAATCACACAACCTTGTTCTCCACTAGATCTCGAATAAAATGGTACCGAATCTCGATATGTTTTGATTTTGAGTGTTGAACTGGATTTTTTGATAGGTTTATGGTGCTTGTGTTATCATAGAACACACACATAGTGTCTTGAGTGATTCCATAATCATGTAAGAGCTTCTTCATCCACAATAGTTGCGCATAACAACTTCCTGTTGTGGTGTATTCAGCCTCAGCTGTTGATAGAGAGACTAAATTTTGCTTTTTGCTCATCCATGACACCAAGTTATTCCCAAGATAAAAACAACCATCAGAGGTGTTTTTCCTATCATCAATACACCCGGTCCAGTCAGCATCTGAATATCCAGCTAAGCACTCATTGGAGTCTTTTGAATACCAAATTCCATAATCAAAAGTGTCATTGATATAGCGGATGATTCGTTTTACCGCAGACAAATGTGATTCTTTGGGTGCTGCCTGAAATCGAGCACATACCCCTACACTAAAGGCGATGTCCGGCCTACTTGCCGTGAGGTAGAGAAGACTATCGATCATGCTCCAATAGAGTGTTGGATCTACTTCCACACCGGCTGGATCAAGACTTAGTTTTGCCAATGAACTCATGAAGGTGGATGCATGCTTTTTGGAGTCTAAGCCGAATCTCTTTACTAGATTTTTGGCATACTTCTCTTGAGAGATAAATATCCCATCTTTCCATTGTTTCACCTAAAGCCCTAAGAAGTAGTTTAACTCCCCCACCATGCTCATTTCAAACTCATTTTTCATTTCTTCTGAAAATTCTTGAGCAAGGTGATCAATTGTGAATCCAAAAACAATGTCATCCACGTATACTTGAGTGACAAGGAGGGGTTTCTCATCTCTTTTAACAAACAGTATTCTATCGGCTTGACCTCTCTTGAAACCATGATCTACAAGATATGCAGTGAGGCGATCATACTATGCTCTTGATGCTTGCTTCAACCCATATAAAGCCTTTTTTAATCTTAGCACATGATCCGGAAAGTAAGGGTCTTGAAACCCTTTTGGTTGCTCAACAAACACTTCTTCGTTCAAAAATCCGTTCAAGAAGGCACTCTTCACATCCATTTGATATAGCTTAAAGTTCATAACACACGCCATGAAAAGAAGAATTCGAATTGACTCTAATCTTGCTACTGGAGCAAATGACTCATCGAAGTCTACGCCTTCAACTTGAGTATATCCTTGAGCCACCTATCTAGACTTGTTTCAAACGACCTCACCATCTTCATTGGTCTTGTTCTTAAATATCCACTTGGTGCCGATTACATGTGCATCCTTGGGCCTTGGTACCAACTCTCATACATCATTTCTAACGAATTGATGTAACTCTTGATGCTAGATTCCACCCAATTCTCATCTTTTAAGGCTTCTTCCACTTTCTTGGGTTCAAATTGAGCAAGATAGCAATTGTATGTCACATGATTCAAGCTATAGCTCGGTCCTCTTCTCAAACGAAGTCCCTTATCTAAGTCACCAATGATGTTGCTTATGGGATGATTGAGACTTATTTTTGATGATGGTTTCTTGGAAGTAGAGGGTTCCTCATCCCGTGAAATTTGAGGTTGAACTTCCGGAGAGGTAAGTGGACTTGAAGGCCTTTGCATTGATCTAGTCTCCTTTCTTGATGTAGGAGGTGTGGACTCCTTTTCCGGTGATTCTTTCTCACCCTCATCAATTTGAGACATGATATCATCACCCTCATTCTTCTTAAGGGTTGGTGCTTCACCATCCTCACCAACATCCTTTTCGGAGATGGTGTCATCTATGACCACATTTATTGACTCCATCACCGTCTTAGTACGCTTGTTGTACACTCTATATGCCCGGCTATTTGTGGAGTATCTTAGGAAGATCCCTTCATCACTCTTAGCATCAAACTTCCCAAGATTCTCCTTATAATTGAGAATGTAGCATTTGCTTCCAAATACTCGGAAGTACTTTACTTTCGGCTTCTTTTCCCTCCAAATCTCATACGATGTCTTCTTTGTTCCAGCCCGAAAGAAAATCCTATTCCCAATGTGACATGATGCGTTCACTGCTTCAGCCCAAAATTTCTGTGGAATTTTTTTATTGAGAAGCATTACTCTTGCCATCTCTTGGATTACTGAGTTCTTTCTTTCTACCACCCCATTCTGTTGTGGTGTCTTTGGAGCGGAGAACTCCTTTTTAATACCATGCTCATTGCAAAATGCTTCAAATTTTGCATTTTCAAACTCTTTCCCATGATTATTCCTTATTTTGACTATGGGAACTGCCTTTTCATTTTGGAGCTTCTTGCATAACCTTTCCATCTTGTCGCACACCTTCGACTTCTCTCTAAGGAACACTGCTCAAGAATATCTTGAGAAATCATCAACCACCACCATGATATATCGTTTTCCACCCAAGCTTTCTGTTCTCATTGGACCCATTAGATCCACATGGAGTAACTCCAAAAGACAAGAGGTAGCCACTACATTAACTTTGGGATGGGTTGATTTTGTTTTTTTTTCCCAATTTACATGGACCCAAACATTGTTTTCAATCTTTCCAATCTTTGGCAAGCCAATCACAGCTTCAAGCTTTGAGATCTTTGCTACTTGCTTGTAATTTGCATGCCCAAACCGTTGATGCCACAACTCCAAAAGATTTACTCGAGCACTCCGACATGATATGCTTGGCTTGGGAACAACACCATAGCAACTGTCAGTGGTTCTAAGTCCCTTCAAGACTTGAACACCTTCTTCATTGAGAATTAGACACCCCTTCTTTAAGAATTGAACTATGAAGTCTTCATCGCACATTTGGGTGATACTCAGCAAGTTCACCTTCAATCCTTTGATGTAAAGAACACTAGTCAACAGGGGAAGTCCCGGAATATCAACAGTTCCCTTTCCAAGAACTTGTGAATGGCTACCATCTCCAAAAGTCACAAAGCCATCTTCCTTCTCCTCAAGAGTTTTGAACAGTGTTTTATCTCCGACCATGTGCCTTGAACATCCATTGTCAAGATACCACAAACACGAATTAAACACTTTCAATGCGGTATGAACAAAAAGACAAGCATGAGATAAACACTCTTGACCCTTAAGGATACACTCCTCTTCTTTTACTTCATTCATAGATGAGTAGAGCTTTCTTTTCAACCTATCAAGTTTATCACACAAATGTCTATTCCTTCTCTTGTATTTAGCAATTAAGGAATTCGACTCACACAAGCTATTATGAATATCATGATTCCTTTGTTCTAAGGATTTCAGCATGTGTACAAAAATTCTAGCATGTTTCTTAGATTTGAATAACTCTAAAAACTTATTGCTAGGACAATCTTTATAGATGCTCATAGAGTCATTATCACAAACACATGAACTACGCTTCATGTTGACCTTAGCCATAACACTATCCATAGCAAGGCAAGGGGTCTAGGATCGCACTTAGGTAATGAAACCACAGTAAGTGCACCCGCTCTGATACCAATTGAAAGCTTGGATTTGTGTTAAAAACACGAGCTGTTTAGACCCCAAATTAAAAAATTACGGCTTGATTGATTTTACTCTAATTTAAACTAAGTGCGGAATAGAGTAAATGCGAGCGAACAACCAATACAACAACTCTAAGCCATGTTCAACACAACACTACAGTAAAATGAAAGCTAAAATAGTATAGAAGAGAGATGCAAACATAAGATAACACGCCGATGTGTTATCCAAGAGGAAACCGAAGAACTCAGTGAAAAACCTCTCCGCCGCCTTCCAAGCGGTAAATCAATCCACTAGACAATAAGTTGGGATACACGAATAAAAAAAGACCCTCCAAGCCTAATCTACCTAGTGCACCTAAGCCCTCCAAGCTCCTACTCCAACAAGGCTTCTCGAAACCGTATCTTGTCTAGCTTTCCGGATCCCACAATGCACCTGATTGCATATGCCAAAACTTGGCTTCTTCCAATGCTTCCCAGCATCACCAAAACCTCACTAGACACTCAGTATGGGTGTGGTAAGTGTTTGAGCTATCAACCTCTCAAGAATTTGGATATGGAGAAGTAGGAGTAGAAGAAAACCACAATGGATGGTGTAGAGAATTATGGGTATGACAATCTCTCACTCTCAAGGGTTTGTGGCTAGGGTTTTCTCTCTGGAAAGCTTTCTACTCAGTATGTGGGTAATGATGGTATATATAGTGTGTATGACGATGTAGTGGAGCAGATATGACAAAATAGCAAAACAGACTGTTTCGCGGGTATCTTGCGGGAAGTCCTTACCTACAAGACACTTGCGAAAACCAGCTATCACCATCTGTCATAACTCTTCGCATTCCAGTCATGTGCTAAACACATGTTTCACTTTGCGGGAAGGCTACTCGCAAGCTACCCGCGAAAACTTCTTTTGTCTTCAATAATTGTCTTGAGTCTTCACACTCTCTCTCTCTCACACACAACCCTTACAAATAAATCCCACAGAATTAAAACCAACACAAAATAGTTGTAAATTACAACTTTACAAATACAATAGCAAAAATGTGACAGATCATAACAAAATGAGCACTTTGACATTGTTACCATAGTCAAGGGTGTAAATTGCAAGTTTTGAAAGTAGAGGTACCGATTCAGAAGCAACTCTAAACTTAGAGGGTGCAAATTACTTTTCTTTTTTTTTCATCACTGACTCAGAATCTCAGATATCATGCAGGTTGAATTCAACTCTTCAAAACTGGTTCCATGAGCTAGTAAAATATTCCAAAGCAATATCTTAAAGTTTTAACTAGGCTAAAAGATGCATGATATTACAAATGTATGTAATATTTATCCAAAAAGAAAATCATTGAAGAGGGTAATATGATCCCCAGCTGTATATTATTGTCAAGAACTAAAAGATGTGTCAACCTGTCATCTATAAAAACTTGACCAGTATTTCAGAGTTTTCTCCAATCCACATATCTTTGATTTCAAACTACTCCTTTTTAGGTTGTTCTCCCAGCAGGGTTGGGCAAAACGTGTCCCAACAATTATATAGACTGTGTCATTACAAAAGTTCTTGATGATGACTTAGAATACAGGTCCATGTGATCCTCCACATGCTAAAGTTTCTCACAGGACCCCAGCCAATTGCCTCTTCACTGTTCACTCAACATTTCAGAGATTTTCACCCACACCATTCAGGTCAGCCAGTTGTTCATAGTTTTCTCCACTCCACATATCTCTGATTTCAACTGGGTCCCTTGTACCCAGAAGGGTTTGGGAAAAATGTCCCAACAAATATAGTCTCATTCACTACCAAAGTTCTTGATGCTGAGTTAGAAGACAAGTCCATGTGATCCTTCAAATGCTTATGTCTCTAACAGGACCCCAGCCAATTGCCTCTACACCATTCACTCCACATTTCAGAGATTTTTACACGCAACATTCATCTATATATATAGACACAAATATCATCGAAGCCAAAACAAGTCCTCACATCCACTGATATCAAATCCTTACTGTCTTCTCCCTTTTCTGTTGTGATATTCATCATCTTCATCTGCACTACATATATATAGACATGGCTATTCGTTTGCTCAATATTATGCATGCTAAGCACATTCTCCGATGATCAAACTCATTTGGAAAGCATGTAGCTTCAACATCTATAGAGGTCCCAAAAGGCCACATTGCAGTATATGTTGGAGAGAGAGAAAGAAGGCGCTTTTTAATTCCTATATCATTCTTAAATCGGCCTTCATTTCAAGAATTGCTAAACATGGCTGAGGAAGAATTTGGATTTGAACATCCAATGGGTGGTCTCACAATTCCCTGCAATGAAGACATTTTCATTGATCTCACTTCTCGCTTACATGAATTGTGATAAGGCACCACTAAGATAGCTGAGACAATTTTGTAAATCCATGTGTACTCTTTATTTCTTTAGACAGCACAGGAGAGATGGGGATTGTCTATCTATACACTAGAAACGTTACAAATAGAATTATTGTAGTTCCTCTCATATTCTTCAGAAAAATGTAGAATGGATAACACTGTTTATTTGAAATTGATCCTCTTTAATTCTATGATATTTCTAGTCCCTTTAATTTGGCTTGGTTTTCTGTGGACTCTTTTTTTATCCCAAGTCATCTTCAGTGATTTATTAGAAAACTTTGAAGTACTCAATATTCTTCTATTGTTCACAGAGTTCAATTAAAACCAAAATGATGATAATATCAAACTCAAATTTATCTAAATGAAACAGTGAATTATTTCTCCTTGAAATTGTAGGCTTGGGTTTGTTTTTTCCTGATAGTGTCATAGTAATGTAAAAGTTCATAGTCAGCTTCAATTTTGAACATGACCATTTTGCACTTTGTTGAGAAAATGAGTTTCTTTACCGGTAACTTTATTTTTTTTCTTTTCTTTTTTCCCCAGGATTGAGATATCATGCAAGTTGAGAATCAAACTCTACAAAAATTGGTTCATAGAGAATATTCCATAGTGGTTATCTTAAAATTTCAACTGTGTAAAAAGATGCAGGATCTTACAAATGTAGGTAATTGTTTATCCAAAGGGCATATTATTGAAGGGACTTATCTGGTCCCAGTTAGACATTTGTTTCAACCTGTCCCAGTTAATTATAAGCGATCAGCTAGTTGTTCAGAATTTCTCATTCCACATATCCTTGATTCAACTGGGTCCCTTTTAGGTTTCGCTGCCAGAAAATCTTGGCCAAAACATGTTCTAACAAATATTAAGTAGACACTACTCACTACCAAGTTCTTGGTTATTAGTTGAAAGACAGGTCCATGTGATCCTTCAAATGCTCATGTCTCTCACCAATTCCTACCCAAATGCCTCTACACCACTCACTTCAAATTTCAGAGATATTCACATACACCATGCACCTATATATACACATACGTATCATTCCACAGCCACAAGTCTTCACATCCTCTAATATCAAATCCTTACTTCTTCCTCCTTCTCATTTGTGATCTTTGCCATTTTTCAGGCAATAATAGAGACAGATAGCAATGGCTATTCGTTTGCTTGGTATTATACATGCTATGCACATTCTCTGCCAATCAAACTCAATTTCAAAACATGCAGCTTCAAAATCTTTAGATGTTCCAAAAGGCTACCTTGCAGTATATGTTGGAGAAAGTGAAAAGAAGCGATTTATGATTCCTATTTCGTTCTTGAACCAGCCCACATTTCAACAATTGCTAAACAAGGCCGAGGAAGAATGTGGATTTGATCATCCAATGGGTGGCCTCACAATTCCCTGCAGTGAAGATATCTTCGTTGATCTCACTTCTTGCTTACATGAATTGTGATATGCCAGCAAAAAAATGAAAAGATTAGACAATTTTGTAAATCCAAGTACATTCTTTAATTCTTTTAAGAAGAAGAGGAGATGGATATTGTTTATCAACAAAAAATGTCAGAAATTGAATTATTGCAGTTCCTCCACATTCTTCAGGAAAAAATGTATAATTGAGAACACCTTTTAGTTGAAACCAATCCTCATTAATTCTACGATATTTCAGGTCCCTTTTCTTAAATTTGATTTGTCATGGTTTTCTATGGATAATAGTTTATGCAGCTTTTAGGCAATCCCAAAGTCATCTTCAGATATTTATTTGAGTAACTTTCCTTTTTAAGTACTCAATTGTCTTCCATTGTTCATAGAGTTCAGTTAAACCAATTACGATGTCATCAAACTCAGCTTTATCTGAATGAAACAATGACTCATTTCTCCATATCATTGTATCCTCTTTTTTTTAGCAAACATGTCACTGTATACTTGGTTTCGTCTTTTTGGTTGGTAATTTAGAAGTTTAAACTCGGCTTGAATTTTAATTATGAATAGTCGCAGACCCACGTGATGTATGAGAATAAATAATTATTTCGTAATTGTAATATAATGTATAATTTTTTCCTCTAAAATTTGTTGAAGATAACTTGTTCTTTCCAAAAATTAAACAATTTCTATTCGATCCAATTAGGTCTATTGTGGCCCCGTTCCATCCAATTTGGTCCACTGGTTCAATTTTGATCCCCTTTGGTTCATTTTGGATTGATTAGGCCTTAAATTGATTCTTTTTATGGGCTGCTTTTTCACATTTAGTTCAAAATTTTATTTTATGATAATTTTTGGATTGAAAAGTATGAAATTTTATTATATTTAAGCTAAACTCTAGTTTTGAGTTTAAAAAATACAATATATATATATATATACATACATACATACATACATTAAAAAAGTAGAAATATGAGCCCTAAAAAATGGGATAAAAATTATATATATATATATATATTTAAAAGTCCTATTCGGTCCATTATGACCTCTTCGGTCCAATTCGGTTTTATTAGGTCCTATTCAATACATATTGGTTCTATTCTGTCCATTTCAGTTCTATTCGGTCCACATTGGTTCTATTCGGTCCATTCTTTCAGTGCTATTTGGGCTATTCAGTCCTCTTTGGTCTTATTTCGTCCATTCTGTCCGCTTTAGTTCTAGTCGGTCCACATTAGTCCTATTCAGTCCATTACGTCTACTTTGGACCTAATCTATCCATTCATTCTTATTCGGTCCCCTTCGATCCTATTTGGTGTAAATTGGTCCACTATGTTCTATTCAGTCTACTTAGATCTTATTCGGTCCACCTTGTTTCCATTCAGTCCTAATCTATCCATTCGGTCCAATTTGTTTCATTTCATCCAATTCGGTCCATTTGTGTCCACTTTAGTCCAATTCGGTCAATATTGATCAACTTTGGTCCATTTTTGTGGACTTACCTATAGGGAAAAGGCATGTTTAGGATGAGAGCACCTATTTTAAATCAAAATTTATTAAAAAGTATATAAATCTCAAACTCATAATATCTAAAATCTTAAGCATAATATATATTGTTACTATACTTTTGTTGGGCCACATTAACATAGTATTTCAGACCATTTATATCCGGCTAAATTTAAGTGAAAGCCTTTCTAAACATGAATGTTATGTATACAAATCTAATCTTTAAGACAATTACTAATTTGTTTTAAAGTCATTACTTTTAAATGAATTGTATGAGGTTAATTATACTTTCAAGCAAAATATATAAATATAAATATAAATATATATGTATATATGTATAATTTTTGTTTAAATAAATTTTTGCTAAATATGATAATCAAAACTCATAACAAACTTGTATTGAATATTTATAATTTATTCTCTAAATTTTATTGTACATAATTTGTTCTCCCTAAAAATTAAACAATTTTAAAAAGTAATTTCCATCACTCTATTTTTGCAAATATATAATTTAATCATTTTTTAGGTTTTTTATTGATATTATTATTTTTTTAAATGTTCCACATTTTTTTAACTATTGTTATTATGCATTATATTTTTAAATTTCAAATTTATTATTCAAGTTCTCATTCTCTTAAGGAAATTATTATAATAACCAAAACTTATCATATATTTACAATTGATATTATTCAAATAATTAATAGAACTCTCACCCAAACTTGTACTTTCTCATTCTTAGGTAGGTTCACCAAATTGGACCGAATGGACCAAATATACCGAAGTGGACTAAATAAACCAAATCGAGCGAATTAGCAGAATGGACCAAAGTGGATTGAAAAGGACCGGAGAAGACCAAATAGACTGAATCGCACTAAATTGATTGAAGTAAACCGTATGGACCCAATTGAACTTAAGTGGACCAAAGTAGACCAAATTATACCTAAATGATCGACTAGACTAAAGTAGACCAAATAAATGAAGTAGACCAAAATGGACCGAATGCCGATTTGTAATTAGCATAGTCAAGATTGTGTTTTGACATAAACTCAATTTTTTACTTCCAAAATAAAAGTATTTACTCAAAAAAAAATTCAAAATTGAAACTATAAGAGAGAGAGATACTACTTATAATGGGGAACTAAAAAATACAACATCAAAACATATGGACCCAAAATAAACTTTTAAAAATCACAATGATTCATCAATATTGTTGAGTTTGTTTAGACCCCTTAAAACACAATTGGATTAACCTAGTTAACAAGCCAAGTTATTGCTTAGTCCAAATTCCAGATCTAGGTTAACACAATCATATAATCATATCAATGTAAAGTGCGGAATATAAAAACAAAAAGATATGATGACCCAGGAAAACAAACCCGGTAAAAAACTTGGGGAGGATTTAACCTAGCTATCCTCAAGGTAAACTTGAATCCACTATGAAAGAATCGAAGTTGTACAATAGCGACTTAAACCACTAACATCCTATTGCTACCCACCAGTAGAACTTACTGACACGACCACGTGCAAGCTCCGAGACCACGAACTCCTTCTTTCTTGGATTCTCTAGCAAGTACAAGCACTCCCGCTTGTGTATCTTTAAGCTCTTATGGCAACAACTGAATGATCATCAAGTTCTTGAAGTAATGTCCTTCTTGATAATCCCAAGCTTGTGTGAAGGTAAGCACCTCTCAGATCTCACAAGAGATTCACACAAACAGCAATATGAGCAACTACAAAAACGTGACTAGGGTTTGCCTTTTATACTTAGGGCAAAACATAAAACCCTACACGTCATATGGGCTTAGGGCTGAGTTAGAAATTCTGCAGAAAAAAACAATCTGCATGACTTTCGATCGGTCGAGTCTAATTCTCGATCGATTGAGTCAGGCAGAAATGCACAGTAACTTCTGCAGTTAACTCGATTCCAACTTTACATAAATAACATACTTTGAGCAAGTCTAAAACATAACTAGACACTTGTTTTGATCATAGTTTGCCAACAATACATATTAGAGTTCTAATACATCAGTTCCTAAGTACTTAGAACCTAACAAATATAAAGTAGAATCGCAAGAAAGAATAAAAAATCAAGAGAGAGAGAGAGAGAGAGAGAATAACCACTTTTCCAAGAGAAAATAATAAGAGAATTGTAGAAAATAATGTAAGAAGAAAAAAAAAGTAAAAATAAAAAATATAGTAATAAACACCAAATTATCCAGGTCATGTAATGTTATGTAATAAAATAATATTATATTCTTATATACTATATTTATAATATAATAGGATAACATCTATGAAATCAAAGAGAAGAATAAATATAACAATTTAAAAACATAACTTAATCACATTAACCCAAAGTAGAGTTCCAAATAATACAAAAAATTCATCAACCTAAAATAGATATAAAAAAAATAATCCACCTAAATAACTATAGTAGCAGAAGTTGAGGCTCCACGTTAATGTGAGGCTACATTTAAAGAAGTTGAGGCATGTGTAAATTAAGGAGGTGATAAAGAGTAGAATTTTGGATAGGATAGAATTATGGAGATTAATACATGTGAATGACTTCAATTAGTTTGTTGTTTTGCGACTAAGGTTTTGTTGCCGATTCTTATATCATGCAGGTTGAGAATCAAACTCTACAAAATTGGTTCCAGGAGAATATTCCAAAGCAGTTATCTTAAGTTTTCGTTCGATAAAAGGAAGTAAAATCTTACGAGTGTAGGTAGTTATTTATCCAAAGGGAATGTCATTGGAGACGCTAATTTGTTGCCTATTCTTGTTAAGAAATATTTGGCATATATGTCTCAACCTGTCCTCTAATATAAGAGGGTCACCCATTATTTTGAGTATTCTGCAATCCACATATCTTTGGTGTCAACTGGGACCCTTGTAGGTTGTTCTCCAGAAAAATTTGGACCAAGTGTGTGCCAACAAATATGAAGTCTCAATCACTACCAAGTTGTTGATAGTTAGTTGGAAGACAGGTCCATGTGATCTTTCAAATGCTTATGTCTCACCAAGTCTACCCAAATGATTCTACACCACTCAATCCAGATTTCAGAGATTTTCACATGCACCATGTGTATATATTTACACACACAAACATATCATTCCACATCCAAAACAAGTCCTCATATCCTCTAGTGTCATATCCTCACGTTTCCTCCTCCCATCTCATTGTGATCTTCACCATTTTTCAGGCAATAATAGAGAGATAGCAATGGCTATTCGTTTTCCTGGTATCATACATGCTAAGCACATTCTCCGAAGAACAAACTCATTTTCAAAGCTAGCAGCTTCAACATCTTTAGATGTTCCAAAAGGCTACCTTGCAGTATATGTTGGAGAGAGTGAAAAGAAGCGATTTGTGATTCCTATTTCATACTTGAACCAGCCCACATTTCAACAACTGCTAAACAAGGCCGAGGAAGAATTTGGATTTGATCATCCAATGGGTGGTCTCACAATTCCTTGCAGCGAAGACATGTTCATTGATCTCACTTCTCGCTTAGATGAATTGTAACATGCAGCTTTAAAATAGATGAGCAGTGACAATTTTGTAAATTTATGTAGATTCTTTAGTTCCTTTTGGCAGAAGAAGAGTTGGGTATTGTATACCCATTAAAAATATTACAATCAGAAATATTGCATTTTCTCTCACATTTTTCTGTCAAGCGTTGAATGCAAAACATTATTGAGTTAAAATTGTCCCTCTTTAGATTCTACGACAATTATTTGTTGGCTATGTGGAGCTTAGTTTGTGTTTAATCCAAATTATGACCCGACCTAATATAAAATTACTACAGTTTTTTATTATGAGAGATTTTTCTGAGGCTTACTCCATAAAGCAAAAGCTCCGGGGGAACATTTTTGACCCGTTTTTAGCCCATTGTGAATCCTTTATGTGAGATATAAATACCATTATTTCAGATTAGGGTTTTATTCGTATTGTTTTGAGAGAGAAATTTTATACTGCCGCATTTTGTATTTTTCTTTAAAAATAATGAAATCACTGCAACTATATAGACAAAAGCAAATTTATAAACCACCTAATTTCTTTTGTCAAATCTGGGAATTCGGTATATTCCCAACAATCCCCCACCCCCAAATTTGTTTCATCTAACAAGGGCATATATAAAAATATATATACTTACTGTTCGGTCCAGTTTGGTCATTTTGGTTCATGTCGGTCTAGTTTGGTCCAGTCCGGCCTTTTCGGTCTATTTATTTATTTTTAACGGTAATAACTGAAATAACCAAAGTTACCAAGCTGCCCCTGTGAGTCTGTAAATAACATGTATTTTACATCGAACACCTAGACCTCAAAGCTTATAATTTCTATGTCCAACCAATCCCACTTTCAAAATACACAAATCTTAGATTCTATCACTGGATTCTTAAACCATTGTTCTCAAAGTAAGAATCTTAGGGACATTAAGAAGCTCCATGCTCACCTGCTTAGAACAGGCTTGCTCTTTATTTCCCTTAATTTTCATACTGAACTCATCCATTCGTACACCACATGCCGTCACAGAAACAACCCTCAAACCCTGACCAACTTCTTCAAATGCATGAATCCCAAGAACCCAATTCCCTTTAATGTTATATTATCCGGCTTTAGCCGAAATGGGTTGGCATTTAATGCACTAAAAACCTTTTCTTTCATGCACATTAATGGTGTGCCTATAGATACATATACTTTGTGTAGCTCTTTAATAGCTTCCTCTTCTATCAGAAATGTTAGATTTGGTCAGCAGGTACATGCCTTTGTGGCTAAATCCGGTTGGTCATCCAGTGTTTTTGTGGGAAGTGCTCTGGTTGATTTGTATTCAAAGTCGTTGGTTATTGATGATGCAGAAGTGGTGTTTGATGAAATTCCTGTGAAAAACAGTGTGTGCGCTAATGCACTGTTGTCAGGTTATGGTGAGGCCAAGATGTGGCTTGAAGGACTTAAACTGGTTCGTAAGATGCCTGTGTTGAATTTGGATTATGATCACTTCACATTGTCAGCAATATTGCGGGCATGCGCTGGACTATCTGCAATTGAATTCGGGATGCAGGTGCACGCCTATTTGATTCGTAGAATATATGATGTGGGAAAGGATGTGTTTCTTCAGAGTTCATTGATTGAAATGTACGGAAAGTGTGGCCTAGTAGGGAAGGCTTGGCAAGTCTTTAATTTGGCAGGAATTGGGAAAGGAAAAGAGTGTCAAAGGGATGTCGTTTTATGGACTTCAATGCTTGGTGTATATGGTAGAAATGGACACAATGAAGAAGTTGTTAGATTATACCAAGGGATGTTAAAGGAAGGGATTAAACCAGATGAGGTGGCATTTGTGACAGTCCTATCTGCTTGTGGTCACACTGGCCAAGTGAACCTTGGAGTTGAGTTATTCAAATCCATGACTCATGACTTCGGGTTGGACCCTGGCCCTGAGCATTACAGTTGTCTGATTGACTTGCTTTGTAGGGCTGGTCAGTTGGATAGGGCATTTAGGCTGGTGAATGAGATGGTCCATAAAGGACATGGAAGTTGTAGCGTTTCCATGTGGGGGGCTTTGCTTAGCGCCTGCAAGGATTGCGGAAATATAGAGTTGGGCAAGTTGGCTGCTCAAAGGGCAATTGACTTGGATCCTCAGAATGTGGGGGTTTATATTATGTTATCAAATTTATATGCCAAGTTGGGTATGTGGGATGAGATTGAGCAGTTGAGGGAACTGATGAAAGAGAGAGGGTTAAAGAAAGATGTTGGATGTAGTTGGATTTAGGTCACATGATTCTGAAAGAGAAACATATGGAGCATTTGAGGTTTCCTTGTGAAGAGATACCACGATACTGCCTTAAAACTCAAATTGTGATGTTGCAAGTAGTCAAATGGTAGCATCTAAAGTCGAAACAAGAAGTGAAAAGAAGGGAATAGGTCTGGAATTGACAAGTTCTTGGAGAATTATTGCATTAATCAAAACAAAAGTGAAGCTAGAACCTTCCTTTACACCTTTTTTGTTCTCATAGTTGATCATAATCTTAAAAAAAATCATCCTTTGAACTTCATTTAGTGCTTCCAGCCAAAATATCAAAATAGAACTTCAATCAGTTGGTGTCTTCTGTAGGCTGATTGTGCTGAATGCAACTGCATATGCTCTTAACTTAGTGCAGATTGGCATACAAGATATAAGCAATACAGGCAGTAGGCATGTACTTTGGGATGCTCTCAACCAAAAAATCTTGTGCACAAGACTCGTACCAGTAACTTAGTGAGCAGGTTAGCACTTTTCAACCTAACAAACAAATGCATCATCAATTAAGTTTCATCAGGGATTTTATCTCTCTGTAAGAAATGGTTGGTCGATTCACGATATATAATGGGACTTTGCATTTGTGCTCACAAAATTAGTTGCGTATATATACATGTACACACTTCTCCTTCATTGTTCTTGTACTTGGATGAAAGGGACCTCCACCTCAGTTTTGTGAATTGAAGTAATAAAATGACTCATTTGATCTTGTCTAGCATTTAATTGGGAATTCTGAACCACCATTCAATTTGTGGCTGTGAAAATAATGGGTGGGTGCTGCTTTAATTTCTCTCAGCTTTCAATGATCAACTTTCTTGTAAAGGATCTGCCCTTGAGCAAAAGAAAAAAAGTCTTGTAAAGAATGCCTAAAGTTGCCGATCATGGGCTGATTCATCAAAATATATGGACCCATGAATGACTGATTCAAACTTTTGAGTCAGCCTCTTGCATAAGAACCCAACCACACAAGCATCTTGAGTTCTCTTCTTTGTCGTCATCATCATGTTTTGAGCAGAGTAACTTTCACATCTAACATATTCAGGAGCTTGCAATGATGGTTCACACAATTGCACCCAACTGAACAAACTAACATTGCTGCTAAGTATTTAATCTCAAATATACTCATCAAAAGAAAGAAATCGCAATAATTAACTTTAATTTTTTTTTTTTTTTTGGTTAAAGGTCTCATATTGACAAGACAACAACACTTGTCATGCCATTCATTTTTCCCCCCCTAAATAGTTATGAGAGATTAGTAGATACAGCTCGTAAGTGTGAGCCTTAATCTCCCTTCAAAATGAGTACTCTAGTCTCACTTATGCTAAACCCAAAGTTGGGACTGTAAATCATTCCAGCCAAGCTGAGTATTAAAAGTTCAAGTTTGTTCATTTAATTTTGTTTCAAACATGAGTCAAGCTAGAGCTTATTTCTAAACAAGATTACATATTCAAATTTGGTTCATTTTCTTGTTATACAAACTCAAGCCTATTCAAAAACTACTTAATTAACTTACTCTTTTTCCATATATAGTCAAACCATGACTAAAATGTTTTATCAATTCACAAATCTATGAATATCACCATGAATGGATTGTTTATGTTATCAATAAACTACAAATAATATCTGGATATGATATCATATGAACATATTTATAAACTCATATAATCCAATCTCAAGTCTATATAAATATATATTTTGACAAGTATACATTATAATTAGATTGAGCCTCATCTTCGCAAATTTGTTCATGAACACATCATTATGTTTGAATTTGACTCGTTTAATAGTTAAATCCAAATAAAACAAACAAATATAAACAAGCTTTTCCCCGAACCAAACTCAAGTGCTTCATAAACAATTTGGTTAATTAATAGCCCTAAGCATGAAGTGTCATGAAAAACAATAATTATCTTATGTACGACATATGCTACATCTTTCTCAGAGCATCTAGACGACGACAACAACAACAATAAGCCTTATTTCCAAAATTTTATGGTCAATTATAGATTCTCGGCAAATAAGTTAAGAGTGGACTACGTGTATTTTTTTATTTATTTTCCTTTGTTTTATTATATTTGAATTCATATTTTCTATAACTTTTTTCATTTTAAGTCCTTTTTTAATTACTTTTATTAATGTTATTTTACATCTTTTTATAGCTTTTTTTTTTTAACAACTCACACTTTCTAACCAATGCATTAATTACTCTCATACTGCGTAGGCAAAGAAAAAAACTAATAGAGGATTTACAAGTCTAGCCTTGGCTTTTGATTTAGGTTGGTGTTTGGTTTGACAGAAATAGATTTTGGAAAAGATTTTCCACATCTATGGGTATTTAGGGCTACTAAAAATGTTGGTCAATCAAAAATTATTTTCCAATTCACCATAAAATAATGGCACTTATATCTAAAATTGGTTTACACCTTCATATTTCATAAACTATTTACCGCCTCACTCAAAACTCATTAACTGAACCTCAACCCCACTGTTAGCCACCTAACCACCACCCCCACACAAATGTCCCCAGTCTTCGGTTGCCAACTGCCAACTGCCAACTACCACCGCCACTACCAGTTGCCTCTAGTCACTACCACCTCCAGTTGCTGGTGGCCGCTAGTCGCCTCTTGTCTCTACCATCATTGGTCACTGGTAGTCGCTAATCTCTGCCACCATCAATTGCTAATTGCCATCGGTCTTCGTCACTTCTAGTTTTTTATATCATTTTTTCAAATGCAATCAAACACCAAAAATATTTTCTTTTTTGAAATGTATTTTCACCTGAATTATTTTACAATTGAAAAATATTTTCCATTGAACCACAGCTTAGACATGGCTTTTGGTTTAGAAAAGTTGCGAGAAAAACCAAAATCTTCCCAAGGATAAGGGCATCATTGCAAAACCACCCACAAATCGAGATTTTAAAGTCATACTCGTACCCGTTATTTTAACGGTAAAAGAAAAGGCTAGTGTTTGAGTATGGTGGGCTCACATGTATAAACCATTCACGATCCCCCCACAACAGTTAAAAAAGGGTGTTTTAGTCATTTGGTCAAGTAAAATTTTTCTGACTTAGTGATGTGTCATAGTTTTATTGGTTTCACATAGTACATCTGTGAAGCCTTATCATAGGCTACCACTTGAGAGACCCCTAGTGGTTTCGTGACCGTACTCTGTAACCTCGCACAGAAAAACCCTAATATCTTGGATTCAAACTCCGATTCCTAACAAAAAGGAGGAACTTTGTTGTAGGAAATGAATAACAGTTCCTCTTCCAAAAAACAAAGTCCAGATCAGCCAGAGACAAGTGGGCCCACATTCAAATCACAGCGAACCAAAATGGACACTGAAAAGAAGGTAATGGTTTCTTTGTGTTTCGATTCAAATTTTGATGACTACCCATTTCCTAAATCACCAAAATATTGATACCCAGATGCTCAAAATTTGTTTTTGATAACAAAAATCTGTTTATTTATTATTATTATTATTTTTTTTTTTATAGTTTGCTTTAGTTAAGGTAAATTTTAGTGTTTTCTGTTGTATTTGTTTTTCATGAGCTTAGTGTTGAAATCAAATTTGAACATGCACCCATTATTTTAATTAGCATGAAAATGTTTACCACTAGTTCAAAAACAAATTTTAAATTTTACACAGTGATACTCTGTTTTGAACTTTCATTATCTATGTATAGAATGGTTGTTTATTGTTTGTTTGTTCCTCTCTTTTTTGTTTATCTTTTGGGTGTAGATTTTGAATAAGAAACTCAAGGATGTTGAAATAAGCTGTCCCATAGTGTATGGTAGCATGGCATTCTGGCTAGGGAAGAAGGCAAGCGAGTAAGTATTGTTTAGGTGTTTCACTGTTATGTTTATAGCTTTATAGCTTCTGGAATAGCCTGTTTTACATATTGAATAGAATGCTTGTTCTTTACATTCTCTAACTTGTGAATGTAATAAGGTACCAGTCCCATAAGTGGACTGTGTATGTTCGTGGGGCGATGAATGAGGATCTGGGAGTGGTGGTAAAGCGCGTTGTTTTTCAGCTGCATTCCAGTTTCAATAGCCCTACAAGGGTACTGGAGTCGCCGCCGTTTGAGGTATCGGAAGCTGGATGGGGTGAATTTGAAATCGCCATCACGCTTTATTTCCATAGCGATGTTTGTGATAAGCCTTTAAACTTGTAAGTTGCTTTGCTTTGTATCTGGTTCTGATTTATATGGTATTTGCTCAACCAAACTGTAATTTAATACTATATGTATTTAGGAGTATACAGTGAAGATCCAAATCGTGATCCATGAGAACAATGCTACTAAATTAAACAACAATTCTAAATTAAGATTGAAACAGCTACTACTTGGTTTTGATTTCCACAATACTGTCATGGTCATCAATTTGCCTTGAGCTGTTACCAGTATCCTCTGGGAACAAATCCTGCAGCATTTAGCGCCTTATTGGCATAGATAGCAGAGTAAAAATCACCTCTGAGTGGGTCAGTGTTGGATTGGTTTTAATAAGAAAAAAAATTCAATTCCATTAGTTTTAACAGTGATTTAAATATTTTTGTTTACAAAACATTTTTACGGTCATCTCCAAATATTTTTATTGGAACCAAATGACTGAAAAGACTGAAGTAGGTGGGCTGACTTTTAACTTGTATCATGTGCTAAAGTATGAAATCTTTTCCTGATCTTTTTGTGTTTAAATGAAAGGATCCTATCAAATAATTTTCCTGACCCTTTTGTGTTTAGTTAAAATATAGGATGCAGTCTATAATGATAGCCCAATATGTAAAAAGATAATATAAACTCTTAGCTTACAGTATGTTGTTGAAGTTTAATATATTCACAGATATCATCATTTGAAGTTGTACCCCGAGGATGAATCTGGTCCCATGTCTACCAAGAAGCCTGTTGTTATGGAAACATATGATGAGATTGTGTTCCCTGAGCCTTCAGAAGGTTTTTTAGCTCGTGTGCAGAATCATCCAGCTGTAACCCTGCCCAGATTACCAATTGGATTTACTTTGCCTCCTCCTGGTTTGTGCTTTCCTAACCGGCTCTGTGGTCTTTTGCTATTGGCCATGCTTTCAATTTATAAACATGCCTTTTAATTTCATGTAGTACCAGTTGAGGATGCAAGTAGAAGGAAGAGAGGTGACACTAAAGATCACCCCCTAAGTCAGTGGTTCATGAATTTCTCAGAAGCAGATGAACTTTTACAACTTGCAGCAGCTCGTCAACAGGTCAGCATGAGTGCTTCCTTGAAATCATGAATGTTGTCTGTCATGTCATGTAAGCATTCTTGTTGAACACGATTATCATTTAAGCCATAAACAATGTAATTGTGTCTTTAGCTCTCTTGGTACAGAACCTGAGCCCCTATGCATTGCATGTTCCAGTGCTCATACCATCCTTTCTGCACATTTTTTTTTCTGTTCAGAGACTTCATCTTGAAAGAACTCTTTGCTCTTATTCTTTCTGCCATTTAGAAAGAACCTGGGTTACATATTCAAAGGACTATGTTTTAAAATCTAAAGTGGATCTTCTTCTCTTATTGTGTATATGAGTTGTTGCATGCCTTTTTTGAAATAATGCTTGTTTTCTAGTTGCATTTTTAAAGTGAGTTCTTAGGTAATTGTGAGCCATTTTTGTTGTTTGTGGTGGAAAAATGATTCTCTATTTAGATCTGGATTAATCAAATTTTACAGTTTCTTATCTATGGTTCTATTTTTTCTTTAAAAAGTGAAAAGTGATTTGGCTATATTTTCTTGTCACAACATCTTGTATGTGGGATTTGGTATGCTTGATAAATCATAATCGTACTCAATAGTTAGCATCATGTCATTCAATCAAATGAAACTCATACAACATAAGCTTAGACTTTGCAATGATAATTAAGAAAAATGCAACATGGTGCATGCTTGTAGTACCTTTGACTGCTAAGGAAACAGGATTTGGGGGGGGGGGGGGGGGGGAGCGGCGGGGGCTGGGAAATAAAAACATAGCTTGGTGGAAACTGATAGGGGGGAAAAAAACTAAACAAAAGACGTAGCTTGCTTTGGGTAATATGGTTGTTGAAACATAGGAGTATGATAACCATGCATTATTAGGTGGACTCCTACAATTCTGAGTTACAGGACTGATAAGTTTGGTGCAGTCTTAATGGTGAGCATTGGATTGATGATGACATTGATGCATGGATTGTTAAAAATGAAAAATAAAACGGCTTCCATTCAAAGGGGAGGCTAGTTGGATTGTATCTAGATATGACGTGGTAGAAGCTTTTCTCATGAAGGAAGGAGAGATTTGTTGAAATATTCACATGTGATTGTTTAAGTTATCAAGTCCCACATCAGTTTATAGTGACAAGATTGAGTAGTTAATATAATATTATTAGGCACAGTCCTATTGGTTTCAGCTTTTAGGATAATGTGGTATCCCAACAAGTGTTATCAAGCCTTCATAAAGAGACTCTCCAAACTCTCAGAGATCTATGATCCCAACACTGATGATGCATCTGCCATATGCATTGAACTGACCTCCTTGATGTTGCTCTATATCAGAAAGTATAGAACCGGTCAAGCCAGAGATTATTTCTCTCTTCAGTTCAGTTTCTTTCATGGGCAGTTGCTCACACAGAGTTGTTGACATATCATTTTGGACATCATTATATACGATTCATGTCATCTGTGTTCATTAGCATGTAATGAATTCCTGTATCTCAAATGGCCTTTAATTTTAAATAGGCAACATAGACCTGATTGACTGTTCTGGGGCATGACTAGGGTCAGGACTTGGCTGAATTTTCTCTTAAGATGTGATCATAGCAACAAATTGTTTAATCACTCTTAAGATTCCTGGTATATTCTTAAGTTTTCTATGAAGCCAACAAGATATCATATATGATTCTACAATCCTCACATGCTCACAAATCTCAAAAGTTTTACGACTCACTTGTTGATTTTTTTTTTAATAATTCTAGGATAATATGTTTTTCTTCTTTCTTCATGTGCATTTGTTTTTTCATCCTGAAATTCCTTATCTGATTATATGAAGTCAATTGCAATACTTAGTTGATTCACTGAGGAACTCCAAAATAAGCCAATTAAATCCAAAATTTGGAATTAGCAATGGGATGGCTTTCTTGTTTGAAGATATGTGCAAGAATTTTAACTTGTTGTATTCCCGTTGCATGAAAAGTGTGTTATATAATTTCACTCAAGCTTTGTTGCCTACGTATATTAATTTAAATAAACTGTTCAAATATTAAATATTATTCTGAAACATGTACAACCCAAATATTTGACTGTTTGATTCTGATTTACTATACAGGTGCAAGCTCATATTGCTAAACTCAAGCGACAAATAAGTGTGATAGATGGGCCGCATCAACAGTTGAAATCTATCTCTGACCAGTGAAGGACAACATTATTCCTGCAGATTTTTTCAGATTCTACTTCAAATTGGTTTTGCAGCATATGCACTAATTGGCATTTGCAACAATGATATGTACCTTCTTAGTTCTCAGCTGCGGAGAATTTTTTGTCAGCTTTGTTTTCCCTCTCTCTTTTTTATGGCCTTTTTATCTCATTGACTTTGTATCAATAAGGAAAGGAGGCAGAAAAAAAAACATGTATCATTAGATTAATACAAGTTTTAAAATTAAATTTATTGCATCTTTGCTGTCATGTATCATTGGCCTTATTAAAAAAAAAAACTATTTTCTTTTTTGAACTTGTTCTGAAATTTTGCTTAAAGTCAATTAAGAAAATGAAAACTTGCAAAAGCTGGTGTGGATCATTTAAGAATTATGCAGAATTCTTTTTTGATGAATAATATTCTTTAGATCTTTTGTTTCACTCCAATAGTATCATATATCATAAATATAGATAAAACATAGTGACACTTTGAAAAAAAAAAATTAAGAAGGAAGAAGAAGAAGATAAAACATTATCTGAATTATGTTGCATCTCTTGTTCTACAAGAGATTACAGAACTTGTTAATGCATAAAATATTCACAAAATAGTCAAGTCCGATTATAGAAAAGATTCTCTTCAAGTGAACCAACCTACCCTCAATCTTGGGCTATAGCTTCACTGAAACAAGGATACATTTTGTTGTTCTAGAAGGTGTCCTCTCATAATTAGTTGGGCTAAAGGTGGCTTGCAAGCAATTTAGCCGTTACTGTTGAGTCAAAGACTGATGTAATTAGTTAACCTTTTTGAATGTATGCTGTGCTTGTATTAATATATGATTCATGATGTTATGATAGAGCAGGAGGTTAAAATGATGCAATTAGAACAATGTTGGGTTTATTTTTCATATGCATAGATGATATAAATTCCCTTTAAGCATGATTTGCATTATCTTGCGCTTTAAGAATTCTGTAAGATGGGGTTGCCAAGAGGAGAGGTTCAGAATGATGTAGCTAGTTAACCTTTTTGAATGAAACCTGTGCTTGTATTAACCTATGATTCATGATGTTGTGATACAGCAGGAGGTTAAGATGATGCCGTTAGAACAATATTGGGTTTATTTGTCATGTGCATAAATGATATAATTTCCTTTTAAGCATGATTTGCAAAGAATTGTCTGTAAGATGGGGCTGCCAAGCGGAGAGGCTCGGAAATTGCTGCATAAGATTCTTCATGATGTTGCTACCATCTCATTTTATAATTTGTGATGGATTAAATTGTGACCTTGATATAATTTCTGCTAGTACTGCACTAGTTTTCTGTATTGTATCCTCATAGTTTTCTATTTATTTGCACCTTAACCTGCGTAGTTGAATTTTCTTTCCAAAGCTTCCTGGATTTCCACAGAACATGTGATCCTGCATCAAAGTTCCCTTTGTGCAGTACATAACAATTAAGCTGAGGTCCCTCCTCAAGTACGTGTATTAGTCCTTCTGATGTTTATAAGCAGTTAACTGGAACGGGACCATCCAGACTAGCTTTTGGATGGGTCCTGCACGTGCTGTCCTCACCAGTACAATTACAATTCATTATCACCCTTATCTTGGTTTGGTACATACCAGGTTTGAGTCTTATCCTTAAATCTCAGAAATCCTCTTAAATTGAAGCAGGTCAAGTGAATAATTTTCTCTTCTCTATTATTGCATAAGGCTTTTAATACTTGTAGTACAATGATTAATCGTTGTCAAATTGCCTTTACCTATTTGTGATAAACGTTAGACATCACCTCAAATGCCATTTTCCATTCTAGTAGCCTTTTCTTTTGATTGATTCCCTTAAAGCCACAGGCATTACTAATTTTGCTTGTTTGCATTTTAATGGCATCACTATGGTTGTATATGTGGCTCTCTCCATGCTTAAGAATATTTGGATATAAGTCGAACCATCTTTTGCAGATATACTCAACTAATCATGTTTCTATAGATTTTTGAGTATCTAAAGCTCTCTATTGAACATGACATAACTGTATGTGCAATCTGACATCATCATTAAGTTCCATTATTCATATTATCACTCTTCATACAAGCATTTCTGTACAAGCCACATGAATATGTACTGTGTACTACACCCGGTTGATATCATCTGAACTAATCATATTATTGTGTGATACCATAGATATCCACATGAAAATGTAGAGATAGATAATGTTTCTAATAAGAATTGCCAATGAGTTCTAAGTTCCAACTCAAATGCTATATCCTTTTGTTGTAAGAATTAAGAATAAGAGAGAGGATGAGATTGGGGGTTCAAGATCTACCATGTGTATGCAATTACCATTAAAAAAACGTTGAGATGGATAAAGGTGTCACGCCTATTCATTTTTTAATATCATGATCTCATAACTCACGACATTTTCAGCAGGAATTGGTGAAACTGAGGAAAAAGGATTTCATAAAACCTAGGGATTGATAAAAGATTCCAACTTCCAAGCAGGCAGTTACAGTTTAAGTTATAGCTGAGTAAGTAAAGCTAACCGTTTCAAGTACTTGGAATGATCTCATTAGGACCTTAACTATGTTGTCTGTACTATAGGTTTTGGGGCAAGAGTAACATGGCCTTCCATGTGCCAAGCCAATGAAAGCAGAGTCACCATCAACCCTAAAGAAAATCCCCTTTAGTCTATAAGCTCTGCGGTGCACGGCATATCAGTGAGAATGGTGGGCCTTTCTAGTCTCTCTCCTGTTTTTTATCTTCCATTCTCAGTCACAGAACATGGGAGAGCTCAGCTGATTCCAAAGACGGCGACATACCAATAATTATTTACCATACTTTTCAGGTTCTGCAATTCCAGTTTCGCCATTGACAAGATTTACTAATTGCCACTTTCTAATTTCTACCACCCAGTTGAATAGGACTACAGTAAATAATACTATAAGTATCTTTGTTTTTCAGTTGATGAACTTTTGAAGACTTAAAAGGGACTTAGTTGTGGATTTGGGTGAATGACTTAAAACTAAAAGGTTAAGATACTATGCTTTAGAAGTTAATCTTTGCCACCAATTAAGAACAAATTTATGATAGATTTGTGGGATTTTTCATTCTTGTGGGGATATGCGCGCTGTTCTGAACTCATTGGGTTGAGAAAAACAAAAAGGGAAGACACAATTCTGAACAATGCTGTATCAGGCACTAAATATAAATTTTCAATCACTTTCTAAGCCTTAGAAGATGGGGGGAGAGCTTTGCTGAATGGAGCCAGGCTAGGAAGATATCGGTGGTGCATATTTGGAGTGGATTTATTTCTGTTTACAAGTCTCCTAATTAGTGGCTGTGGTTTCAACAGGATCACATGGGAAACCCTTTTTATTGGGAGACACTATATTCAGTTTGGATGTGTTTTCATTTTCATTTATTTATTTGAAAACTGTTTTTTGGGATGAAGAACAAAGAAAAATTTTGTGAAATTTAGTTTTCTAACCAAAATAGCGTTTGGAATGTTGAGAAGGAAAAAACCAAAAAATTGTTTGGTTGCCGAATTTTTTTTAAAAAAATCACAAATTATTTTCCTTCTTTTTTTTATCAAGAATCAAACAAAGATTTAATTGATATTGACTCGTCATTGAAACCAGCCAAACTACCCACCAAAGATTTTCCTACAAAAACTACAACTTTGATCACCAATCCTTCCCAAAAACCCCAAATTAACACCAACCCACCGTATAAATCTTGGAAAATATACTATTTCCCAAGAAACCCACCACCCATTAAACCCAAATTTATCACCTATCTACCAATAAATTCCGCAAATTAGAGCAAATCACACCACAGGTGCATTCGGATGAGTACTTAGTTGAGTTAACGATTTGCTTATGTGCTTGTATTTAGGAAAAATTGATGATTTAAAAACTAAAAAGTTGTATATCAAATAAACTAAGATTAAAAGAAAAAGTTGCTAGCAAATAGACATCAAAACTGCCCAAATTTTATCAGTGAATTCCACAATTTCACTTCTAGCAAGCTTCAATTCTTTTTCCCTTAACAATGATCAGCTCGCAAAGAGGAGGTATTTTATGGAGTCGCTTTATGAGACCATTCTCTCACAACATGTGAGACTCGCCACATGTGGAAGGGTAACTTCACGTAGCCGCTCTGTAAGATCATTTTCTCATGAGCAAGACCACCCGAAAGCATAGGAACAGCCAATCAAATCAAAAATGAATTGTGAGAAAAGGGTTTGAAGAGACAAAATTGCAACGAGACAAAAATATAATCAAAGAATAGTGATCACGTGAAACTAAACATCATCTCTATGCACTTAAAAAAAAAGTAGCTTAAGAAATAGATTTATATATGCATTACTATGCACTTAATATGCATTGGTCCTTTTACAAAAATCTGTGTTTTCTTTGTTTTTGAAAACAAGAAATCCAAAACAGAAAAAGAGCTGTTTCCAATTCCTTCATATTTTGAGAACTTGTGTTTTGAATTCTCCTTCCCACTTGTTGTACATCAATATATATATATTTGGTGTACAATTGTTTTTCTTGTGAATTATTTCCCACTAGAATAGGCTCATTGACTACAAGGAAAATACTAAGTTATAGTAGCACAATTCTATTTGAATATCAGGTGAAAGACCTTCTTCTTCTTCTGTTTTTTTAGATGGTTAGAAATACTTATATACTAAATATGTTTCCCCTCAAGCTTGAACCCATGCTCTTCCTTTACTCCCCCAAGCACCAAGTAATTGGAGAGAGAGGTACCAACTAGCCTAAATGGCGCGATAGGTTGAAGACCTTTGGTTTTTTTTATTTTTTTATATAAGATAAAAATTATATTCTAGCTTAATCTAAGTATATATGTGTGTAAAACTTCCTCAAACTTGAACCTTAGCTCTTACCCCGCACACCCCACAAGCACTTATAATTGTATAAGTTAAGTGTATGTTTGGATAGCGGCCACATTCAACGTTTTTGCGCGTCCAATGTTTTTTGTGGGTCCCGTGCACTATTCACAGGACCCACAAGTACTTTTTTTAGAAAAACAATTTTAAAACTGGGTCCTACAGTACTATTCACATATTTAAAAATTATTTTTTACAATATTTTCAGTTATTAGTTTTCAACAATAAACGGTATCCAAACAGACCTTAAATGAGCTATCTTCGCTTATCCAAGAAGGGTTTGATTTTACTCTTCTAACCTTTTTTATTGCCATTTTATACATAGGAACATGAGTGCAGATAGGGGCTGAAATGACTGTGCCGAACAAAGTGGGGGGGGGGGGGGGGGGGGGGGGGAATAAAGAAACAGAAAGAAGTTTAGGAAGTTAGAGAATCCTTAAATTAGTCCTGGGACTAAAGAATATTAAAATATAGGAGTCATGAAGGAAGGCTTTCAGGCTTTTGCTTTATTTGTTATATCTCTATCAGGGTGTGTGACCATTATAAAGATAAAAAGAGTGAAAGGTATTGAGGTCAAAACTCAAAACCTGCAAAGAGAGCAGTAACTTATTACACATGGGTTTCTGCAAAATATTTGTGGACTAGGAGAACCTATTATTTTATGTCACTTTTAGTCCACAGAATCACAACCCAACAATCAGCAAAAGCCAAACCATCAACGGGACTGTACTGAAGAGTACACACATTACAGTCCGTGAATTCAGGTAGAGAGAGAGAGAGATAGAGACCGAGAAAGTCTGAAAGGGCTGTACGTTTTTTATTTAAGTAAAATAATTAAAATATAGGAAAGAATCTACTTTTTTTTTTTTTTTTTATAAGAAAGATTCTACTTTCAGTTTAGAGTAAAATAGTCTAGTTTTACAAAATTTAGGTTTTGTTTAAGTTTAGACTTTTTTTTTTTTTTTTAAAGTTAGTTTAGCAATTGTGTAGGACTAAAACTTCACTAATTAGTTTATACATAAATTTTCTAAAGATTCATTTTTTTTCTGAAAATATGATTTTATTTTTTTCAGTCAAATGAGCCAAGAAATTTATATCCAAGATGTCATTCTCGAAAAGGGGAAAAAAAAGTTGGATTAAAAAAGTTATATTTTTTGGGATTAAAAAAAAAACCTTAGAGGTTATGGAGAGAGAGAGAGATTTAAAAAATTAGACCTAAGATAGGTAATTAAAGCTGGAATAGTGTTGTGCAATAAATATTGATGCTATATTGCAGAGGTAAATGCAGAGTGAAATGGTAAGAAAAAAAAATTTTGGAATGATTTTTTTATTTTTTGGTGAGTACTGCTACCCATATGATAATTGTTTTTCATAAATTGCTAAGGTAGAAAGTTATTATTGAATTATATATTGACTCATCATTTACATCATTTTAATGGCTACTATTGAATATTGACAACTTATCATCTCAACTATTGTGAGCAAATTATTCGATGTTGACATGATAAAGTGGTGCATGTTGAAATATTTGTAAGAAATTATCTTATGGTACATGTATAATACTTATTATTTATTATATATTTGGGAAAATAATTTCAATTATATTACATGCAATTAGAAAAGAGAAAATGCAATTGTTAGAATTAATATAGTTAAGAATATGAACCTATCATTTATATGAATTGATAATTATTTTATTAATTTAAGAGCATAATTATTTTTTATTGGACTTTGTTTCATTTGTTGCCAAAGCAACTTAATTTGACCAAAATATCGTAGTATAGTTCAATGGTTTCTTACATACATGTTATAAAATTAATCACAAAACTTTACATAAATAATTAATACATGAAATTAAATGCATTTGATCCTATTAGTACTTTTTTATTATATAGGAATATTAGTACTCTATTTGATTACACAACATACATTTTGGCTACTACACCACTGTTAATTTTTTCAAAACCTTCTTCACTCTTCTCATGTGTGTGTATTAAAATACTTAGTATTCTCAAAAAAAAAAAAAAAAGCTACTATAGTGTTGGTTATGTGTGTGTGTGTATCAATAAAGGAGTTTTTTTTTTTTTTTTTTTGAGAATTTCATTAAAGGAATTAGGAAATATAAACTATTAAAATAAATATAATTAAAAATATGAACATATCACCCTAGTGAACTTACAAATATTTAACTATTTCGACTAATTTAAGGACCGTTTTTCTTTTCTTTTTTCTTTTTTTTGCATGTGTTATTAAATTTGCTTTTATCTTTTGATGATTTTTGTTTCAATTGTTATAAATCAATTAAACGATTGGAAGAATGTCAAATTCCAAATCAATTTTTTTTTCCTTTTTGAAAGTAACTGTGCCAAATAAATTGTTTTGTTTGTATATAAATTTTATGAAAATAACCATATAAATTTCCTTTTATAAAAATAGTTTATGCACTGGCTTTGGATAATTAATACATATAAATAAATGCATTTATCCAATTAACTCAAGGCAAGTATTTAATGCATTGACATTAATGCAAAGTTTTGATGAGGTGGAAAGCTAAATAAAGAGGGTTGTACTTGTCAAGGAATGCACCACTTGGCAAAACCTTATACGATTATACCAGTGTGTGTGTTTCAAATAAATAAGTAAATTACCCGTGCAATACACAGATGATATTGTAATATTTTATGTAAAATGATTTGAGAAAATATTGTATATGTATTGTAGCATAATTGTTATAGAATTTTATTAGTATTGAGTTCATCATAAAAACAACAATTATATATTGCACATACATATCCATTATAATTATTAAATTGAAGTAATGAGAAAAATTAACAACTTTGGATGAATATTATAGAATAAATGTTGATATAGAATGTGACTTTCTCTTTTTCCTTAATTCTAAAATAAAATACACATCTCAAACACCCACAATCAATTATATCATTTATAAAACCCACAAATTCACAACGTCCGACCTTAATATCAAAATCGTAATTACCGTTGTCACTCAATATAAAATGCAAGTCTCCATTCCTTGGTTGTAGCCAACTCATACGAGTTAGGATTAGATGAAACAACAATGTTAGAACTAAGTAGGTGTCGTCAAAAGATTGAAGATAAATAGCATCGTTTTTGGTTTGTGTGTATTTGATATGGAATGACATGAAGGGCTATCGGTAAATATATATAAAGGGATAGAAGTGCAAGAGCTGAAAATGGTGAATTAAAAAGTAAAGAGTTTTGTGTATATGTGTGAGGAATGAAAAGTCTTGAAGTATTGAATCAAATAATACATATAGCTCCAAATAATACATATACTAAAGCAAAGTCTTGAAATATTGAACCAAAGTCTTGAAAAGTCTCTTATGCTTTCCTACATGAGATCTTTGCATTTATATATATATATTAGAAAAGTTAACGGATACTCTTAGAGCATTCACATCAGTTTATGCAAAAATTCTTGTCTATTTTAGCATATGAACCTACTTTTTCTATTTTACATACTCATTTCTTAAAACACCTAGCATTAGATTATCTATTTTACATTATATTTCATTAAAATATCAATTTTTTTTAATTTTTAAAATTGTTTCTCTTTCTTCGCACATAACAATTACCATTCACTCCATTCCTTCATCCTTGAGATATGTAAAGAAATAATAAACAACTAAATACAAAATGAATAGTATCAATGTGAATTTACATAATTACTATAGCCAACTTGTAAATTTATACAATTATATACGGACTGATATAGGTCATTTTTAGGCAATATTTTACACATTTTTCTATTATACACAAATTGATGTAAATTTTCTAAGGGTATTGGTTTAAGAAATATTTTTAGAAACTTTTATAGGAAAAAAAGTAACTGATTTTTTTAATAGCTTTTTATATTTCCTATGAAAGTGGTATCAAAATTTCTCTAAGAAAACTTGTTACATGACCCCAAATGAATTATCTATTATATATATAAATATAATAAAAATAGTAAAATAAAATTCTTTTATAAAACTAGTTAGTGCCCATCTCTAGATAATTAATAAATGCATTTATACCATTAACTCATGTATAATACATTGACACAATGTAGGGTTTTGATGAGGTGGAAGACTATATTAAAAGAATCATATTTCCTTGATAAATGTGCCACTTTGTAGAAATTCTTAGATCATTATGATTGAGGTTCTTGTTTTTACATAGGAAAAGTTAACAATGCCATCAAGGCATTAGTTTAAGAAATATATTTAGAAATATTTTATGAGAAAATAAAAATTAATTGATTTTTTAACAGTTTTTTATATTTCTCATAAAAGTAATATAATTTTTTTCTCAAAATTGTCTATTAATAAATGTCCTAAGAGCACTCATTAACCAAACTCTTTTACATATACTATTGGTAACTCATGCAATGCAAAAGAAAGTCTTTGCATTATTATTATTATTATTATTATTATTATTATTTGTAAGGACACAATTTGCACCCAAACCCAATAGTGAGAAGGGAATAGGCCCAAATGCCCAATACAATAAAATTTGTAAAAAGTGGGCTTGAAATCTAGGTTTTAATGATGTTAGATAATTAGAATAATGGGCTCGATCACAACATTGCACACAAGGAACAAGGAATTGTTTATGTGAAAAAAATTTGTCCTCGGACACAAGCCGAATATGATTTATATTATTACTTTCAAAGATAGACTACCACTAAGGATGGTGATGTATACAATGTTCTCTCTCTATTTTTTCCTCTCCCTCTTCTGAATGCCTTCCTCTTCCTTTTATATCACCTTCCACCCATGGATCAGATTCTTGATTTAGATACTTGTCCCATCCCCCTCACCTCAAGTCTTTTAAGGCAATTGTAAGACTGAACCTTGATGCTCAGGCCTCACTTCCCCATTAATGCGGCCAGAGAAGCAGTTGCAGAGCATTCAATACGGTGACGGTAGTAGCAGTTTTATTAAAAATATCCCACCGCCATTCTTCTTATCTTCTACGTATACCATGCTTACCCTTACCTATAGGATCTTTTAGAATAGTGTCTGCGGAGGTCAACCAGCCTTTCTTCTACCTCGGCTTTAGAGAGCCGAGGACATATCCCTCCTCAGACCATTCTCTTAGATATGCTTGACCAAATATCACTTCTTTATCTTTTAGCATTGCTTCGTGGGCTGACATTTACACAGCCTTGAACCATTCAATGTCCTCAGATTGGGCCTTTAGCCCAATTAATACATTTGGACCAAACCAACATATATCCCAGGGCCCATTGACTCTACAATTATTATTATTATTATTATTATTATTATTATTATTATTGTCTAAATATGAAATTTGATAATTATGGTAGTTATTAATAGTAATTTATTATTATTATATTGGTCTATGAAACTAAATATTCCATTACTGTGCATTTATTATGATTGAGTTTGTATAAATATGATATATCAAGATTTTATTGAAGTTTTTAGTATAGAATGAAATTTAAATTTAATTCAAAATATATATTAGAGCAATAAAGTGTAACATAGTGAGGTTTAGGAGAAATTATTAGGTCCACCAAAAGGACTATTTACGTAGTTCTCCCTGACCTCTCAACCAATAAAATGCTGTTATTTATGCAAATGTGATATCATCTGGTAATTTTTATTTTTTATTCCTTGTGCTAATTAGGAAGCTCACACATTCATTTGCATAGATGACATCATCTCATTGGTTAGGGAGGACCATATTAACAGTCCTCTCCATGTAAATAATAATTTCTCGAGATTTAGAAAGCTTAATCAAGTGGCACAATTTACAAGGTTAACCAAAAATCAAACATGTTCAATTTTATAAAAATATTCCAAACAAAGTTTTTTTTTTTATATAAAGTTTATAAGAATAAACAAATTAATTCCCTTTATAAAAATAATTAATGTACTATCTATAAATATTTAATACATAGTAATAAATGCATTTACCCAATTTACTCATGGTAAGTAATTAACACATTGACATAAATGTAGAGTTTTGATAAGTTCCAGGTGAGATGAAGAGAACATAAAAACTTAGATACATTATCTTAGGTGCAATTAAAATTACTATTTTTTAGTACATTTAATAACTTTTAAAATTAGCCAAAAATACAATTTTTCCTTAAGCATCATCTTTTACCAACATTCCATATGTAATCAAACTTTTATATATATATATATATATATATATATATATAGTAATGTATAGAAATAATTATTTCATTACAAATTACAATATCTTTTTATAGAAACAAGTACAAAAAGTACAAAATGCAGAGGGGATAGAATTACAATATTTTTTATTTTTAATAATAAATATTAGAATTTCTAATATAATCTTCATTTAATGTACCAAACATATTAATAATTTTTCCTTGCAAAATTTTTCTTAAACACCAAAAGAAGAACAACTTTAGACAACATGCAAAAATACTTCCACATAAAGGTGAGTATGAGAGTGATGTTGGAATTCAAGTCTAAACCAGGTTAGTTAGGCATTAAGAGAGGTGGCCTTTAAAATTCAGGCTTGTACCAAAACCACCCAAACAGTACTCCATCAAAGTAGAGTTGCAAACATAATAATGAAGATATTGGTCAATTCAAAACATTAATGTGAATTGAAAGTAGAAAAGAACCTTGAGAATTATGGCTATTCAAGAGAGAGAGAAGTGGGGTCCATATTGTCAATAGGACGACCAACATAGAAGAGTAAACCCAATGGTCTTGGCTCCCACAATGTCCTTACACATAAACACAAACCCCAAAACACCCGTGGTCTGTCGTTTGCTCCTACACTCCACATGAGTCATGACCTCTCTCTCTCTCTCTCTCTAAAGCTTCATCATAAATACCCCCATCAAGCCTCACCCTTTCCATCACCTTTACCTCCTACATTTCACTCTCTTATCTCTCTCTCAATACTTTGCATAGTTGCATCACTTCCTGGCACCAAGCCTCTCATTTTCTCTCTCAACTCAAAAATGGCCATAAGAAAATCAAACAAACTTTCTCAAACAGCAGTCCTTAAACAAATCCTCAAAAGATGTTCAAGCTTAGGCAAGAAAAATGACTATGATGAGGATGGTCTTCCTCTAGATGTTCCAAAGGGCCACTTTGCTGTCTATGTTGGTGAAAAGAGAAGTAGGTACATTGTTCCCATTTCATTCTTGACTCACCCTGAGTTCCAATGCCTCCTACGCCAAGCTGAAGAAGAATTTGGCTTTGATCATGATATGGGTATTACTATTCCTTGTGAAGAAGTGGTTTTTCGCTCTCTAACTTCCATGCTTAGATGAAACAAAGCTAAGAGCTTGATGGGTTTTCTTGAAGAAGATGGCTAAGATGAAGCATAAGTTTGTGCTTCTCTTTTTTTAACGTCTTTCTTCATTGTCACTCCTGAACTCTTTTGTCCTTGTTTTTGTCCTTTTCATTTTTGTTAGGGACTTCTTCTTTTTTTTAATGTTTAATGACTAACTTGAAGCCCATGGAAAAATTTGTGGGTTAGAATTGTATAAAGTTTGGAATTTTCCTCGTGGAGGTGTGTTACACCCTGTGAGAGAAGTTGATCTTTAATGGAAGCAAAGGCTATTTGCCGTTTTTTTATTATTTCAAATTTCTATACATCTCTCTTGCGCAAAGATTACGGTAAACAAAGTTTAAGATAATTGAACGTGGCTTGCAACTTAGTCAAAAATAAGATCTTGTGGTCAAATCAAATCAAGAGCACCTAAAACTATAAATAAAAGTTGAATCCAAAAGGAACACACCCCAACACAGCATACCTTGTCAGAGAATGTGGGGGTACTTAAGATTGTACGGATCATCTAGTTATCATTATAGGGTTTTTGATTTCTTTTCTTCTATCTTTTTTTTTTCCCCTTTTTTGGGGTCAGATCACTTTTTGATTTCAAAGTACCCCAATATGAAATGTTGGTTGGTTTTCCTTGGCTTGTTAAATAAAAAAAAAATTTAACATTTTAAAAGTATCATTACAGATACAGTTAAGAGAAGTTAGAGTGCTTTAAAAAAAGATGTACCCAAAAAAATTAGAATTTAGAAATCTAAACATAGCTTAAACAAGCTTACTCAAATAAGGTTTCAAGCTTGAAGCATCTTGGAAATGATCAACACCTTGAAGGATTAAACATTTAATACCAGCATTACTTATTCAGCCAAAAGAGAAATTTAATTGTATGACAGAGATGTGTTAAGCTCAAGGAACAATTTAGATTCATGTCAAGCTCAACTTGGACCGACTAGTTGCTTTGCATTTAATTCTATGACAGAGATATGATAAATTATCTTTTCGATTCGAGTCAAGAACTCAAGCTCACCTTGTACACTAGTTAATAGTTATACTGAAACCCACGGCATTGCATTTAATCGAATGAACAAGATGGGTTACATAATCACTCAAACACTTCTCATCTTTCGATGGTACATGTGGTCCATCACCTCTTCACGTTCTAAATTCCAAGGCCTTCTTATTGGGAAAAGGAACCTATCCATTTTCTTTAAAACAGAGAGTCCGTTTCATGATTAGGATTTGGCAATTAATAAATTTAAAGATAAATATAATGCTATGTCATTTAAATCTGAACCGCATACCCTTGGTGTGATGGTCACTCTACAAATATAAGTGCTTGTGAGGTGTAGGGGCAAATGCCGGAGTTCAAGTCTCCAGGAGGAAGCTTTCACACACATATACACTTAAATTGAGCTAGAGTAGAATTTCTATCTTATATAAAAAATAATAATGAAAAAAAAACAAAATCTGAACGGATAAATATATCTTCTTTATTTCAAAGCAATTTGGGAAGATTTTAATATGTTTGATATATACATATGAGTGAAAATCTCACATTAAAAAAAATACAAAAGTAAAAAAAAAGTTAACGAATTAAGAACATAATTGGACCGAAACTCATCTCCCAATGAGTGATATAAGAGTCAATAATAGTATGCGACAAGGTTATCAATGTTCTTTTTGTAGTTGAAATAAATACAAGATATTTATGCATAAGTGTCCACACAAATGTACACTACACAAAATGTTTACCTATGGCGTGACAACATAGTCGTTAATACCTCGTCCCAACATAATTCTTCTTTAGTGCGTTTGGATAGTAAGATTTATGCATGTAGATAAATACCTTATTTGGATAGTTCTAAAAGAATTAGAACTTGGATTTGCCCAAATCCACCAAAGATTTTAAACCTGTAAAATCCTTACATTTAAATTTGAAATTAAGGCATTTCAAATCTATTCATGTTTCCTATTCATGTGGAACGACTTGTATTCATTGATTGCAAGTTATGTAATCTCTCTTATAGGAAAAGAACTTTCTTTTAACATTGACTTCACTTCAAGTAAAAAGTTTCTATAATCCATACTCCATAGGCTACCTTGACTGTGCCACTCTTGACACAAATGATATTTAGGTTTGCAATATATTTTATGCATAGATTATTGGTCATATGCTTTATATACTCCTAAGTATCAATAGTTTGAGGCTGTCAGCTGATCAGCTCAACTATTAGGCATTGGCCTCACATATTTTGCTTGTAAATGTAAAAGCAACAGTTAAAGTGGAAGTACTTTTTGATTTGGATTTGGTACAAAAGAAGAAAAACAAAACCCAATAGCATGACTTGCATGAAACTTCCCCTCCTACCTCTTCATCTCTTCACTGTAGCTTATCCTTCTTGTTAAAATGACAAATGGAAAAACTAACCTATGCATGGATTACAATTTGCATGCTAGTAACTGACATTTGGTCACAAAGACTTTTGATTCCATGGCATCATCAACATCTAGTCATGGGTTCCTTTTTTTGTTATGACTTTTTAATAGCAACTGCTTTTTTCACACAGTAGGGCCAGCAAAGAAGCAAAGGCTGCCTCTTGTTAGCTGGTCCTTTTTTATTATTATTAATGCATCTTTGTTTCTTTGCCTTACAACCACAAAGTTTTCTGACAGTGTCACCCACACCTCTTCCCATATAACTGCTTCTCCAACTCCCTTTAGACACACAGGAACATCATTTGCTGCCCAAAAATCCATTTGAAATGAGTTACTTTATAATTAACCACTCTTTTTACAATAATCTTATATAATGTACTGTGATTAGTTGTGTATTACTTTTAAACGAACTCATAATTTGTTCTCAGTCACCTATCATCTATCACATCAAAATTATGGTAAAATTACGGCGCAAAAGGTTATAGTGCTATTGCTAGATTCTCTCTTATGAGAATTTCCTGTTCACAAAAAAATCTATCCCCAACAATAGAGAATTTCCTCATCAGAAAAAATCTCTCCCCATATCTTTGAACCTGGTGTTGTTCTTCATGCCCATTATTTCCCTCTCTGTGCTCTCTAAGGGGCTTAATTTGTCTGGACCATTGAATAAATAATAGAGTAGTGCATGTTTTGAGAAATAATATTTCATTATTACTAGTTTTTTTGGTTTTTTTCTTCTTTCAAACTATCCCCTCTTGTGGGACGGTTTGGCGTGGAAAAAGAGACAACCTGAAAATTAAAAAAGCATATATACAGTTTCAGATTATTAATATTGTTTGAGGCATTATAAATTAAGAGATCCAAACTCATTATACATTTATATACTCGTATAGCAAATTAGCTTTGTTGTGGTGCTAAGTACCAAAAATTTAAGATTTATGTAGGGTGAGCGTAGGGTTAATTTGTCCTAATTCTTGGATTAATTTGTTTTAATCTTTTTAACTTTTTATCTTTTTAATGTTAGAACTATTCAATTCAAACAATCGAGAGTGAAAGTTTTTTAAAAACATTATAACACATGCAGTGTCAGAGCTGAAAAAGCTGGGTAGGGATAGGATACTATTAAAATCCAGAAAGTTAGCAAGAAATTCACAACTTTAGGTAACTTCTCACCTGAAAGAATCTCAATAAAAGCAAGCATCTTTTTCATGTAGCAATATGGGTCTAAGAGTCTGCTAGTCTATGATTCTTTTATTTGGAACTACAGAGTTTTTGCCCAATATAACCCCACCAAATGCACATGAACATTTTTCCTATATTTTAACACATTGTTAGAGCATTCTCATCAACTCTCTCATAAAAAATTTCATTTTGACACATCAAAAATCTACTTTATTATTTTAACACATTATTTTACCATTCATCATTTATCACATCTTCTATTCTTTAATTCTATACATTAAAATAATATATACTAATATTAAAATAACATTAAAAAAAACCATAAATATAAAAAATACAAAATAAAAACCCCCTACAACCAATAACAAAACCACCACCATACCCAGCACAGGCCGCTGCCGCCACCACCATACCCAAGCACAGCTCGCCACCACCACCCATAGGTTCAACCCGCCACCACCAACAAAAATCCATTAGCCGCCAATATACAAAGAGAAATAAGAGAAAAGAGTTGAACTCGCCGACCCACCCACTGCCGCCACTAACCCACCCGCTACCGACCCACCCACCCACCCATCAACACCCCGCATCCCACCCCACCACCGTCTCACACCAGAATCACCACAGCTAAACACCAAAACCACCACCACAGAAAAACAAAAGCAAAAACAAAAAATACAACCAAATTCGCACCCACCCACCCACCCACCGTCGACCCACCCACAGGCCGGCCCACCCACCACCTAAACCTAACCAATCTGCACCTAGAACCCAACCGATCTACTCATCACCATCTGAACACATCCATTGTCGAACCCACCCATCAAATCTCTGCAAAAGAAAAAAAAAATACCACAACAACACTGATCGGCATCAGGTGGCGCGGCGAGGCTGAACAGAATAGAGAAAAACAACAACAATGAGAAGAAAAAGAAAAATGAGTGAAAGAAGAAATGGGTTGCAGACGGAGAGAGAATGACAAAGAGGGAGAGAGTGTGTTGCAGACAGAGAGAAAAAAAACGAATTAAATAAGGTGAACAGTGTATGGCATTGTTGTCCGTACTGTCTCAAACATGAGACAAAACTGTAGCATATCTCAAAAATTTAACATATTTAGCACACCTCATGATGCTCTGTTTTTGGTATTTTGGTGTGCTAAATGCCAAATATTTGACATTTGGCACATTTAAGATACCTGATGAGAGTACTCTTACATACTCTTATTCAAAAAAATATATTATATACTATTGCTTTTACAAGCATGTACATGCCTCTCTCTCTCTCTGTGCAAGTGAGCCTCTTTTTTTTTTTCCTATGCAAGTGAGCTTCTTTTTTTTTTTTTTTTTTTTGGTTAAACGAATGGATAAATAGAAACAAAAACAAACAGCAACAATTACAATCTGCCCACAGAGGCTAAAGTATTGGCAACACGCCTATAATAATACAACCCATTTTTATCTGCTTCAATCAGAACATTTAGATCGGCAGAGGGGGGAAAATAAAAAACAACAAAATTTTCTGTCATGGAGCAACCCATTTTGGCCAAAAAATCAGCGCATTGATTCGCCTCTCTAAATACATGCCCCACCCGAACCTGCACCAGCCTTGCTATGAGAGACCTACAATCATTCAACAAAGGAGAATAACTTCGATTAGGATTTTCAGCACCATTAAGCATCTCCACAATCACCTTAGCATCAAGTTCCACATCTAACTGTGTTATGCCAAATTGAATGGCCAAGATTAGCCCATCCCGCAATGCCCACCACTCAGCCAACACACTAGTGGTATATCCAATTACTCTCGAGAACCCCTTAACCCAAGCTCCATGGCAGTCTCTAATTACTTCTCCACCACCCGCCTTGCCAAGATTTCCAATAGAATCACCATCAGTATTTAATTTGTGCCACCCAGTTGATGGCTTGTTCCATTTGACAGGAAAGGGAATTTTGGAGGAAGCTTGGCTTATCTTACTCACACAAAAGTGAAATTCCCTAGCTTGACTAAGGTAGATTTTATCAACTTTAGGATTTGGAATACTGTTTTCAAACATCACTCTATTTTTGTTTTTCCACAAGCACCACACCACATTTAGTAAGACAGTGCACCAAGGAATCTGTGTATTGTGCCTAGCAGTACTCACACTATTAATTTTAAGCCAATTCACAACATTCTCATTGAAAGGGTCTACATGAGGACTAGGTACTCCCAGCTTATACCACAACTCATGCATAACCTCACAATCTCGAAATAGGTGTATAATAATTTCCTCATGCTGTTTGCACAAAGGACACACCTTGTCACAATTAACACCCCTAGCTGCAAGAACACTCTTCACAAGTATGCTGTCATGAACACTAAGCCAAAGAAAACTTGTTATCTTTGGAAGAGTGTCCAATTTCCATATCCATTGTTCTTGAAAAAGCTTTTCTATGTTTCAAATTGGTTGGCTAATTGGTAAGTTGAATTTGTGGAAAACTCACCATCTTTTGAATACTTCCACATAATAGAGTCTTTTCTATTTCCAAATAATTGAAGTGGGATAGCTTTAATTTTATTCTTGATTGAGTTTGGCAGTTCAAAAGAAAGGAGTTCTCATCTCCAATCATAGTCACGGCACAAGGCAGCTACTATCAGATCAAAGTCCTCTTGCCTTAAAGGTCCCTCAATCATGCCTCGAAGAGACTCACCATTGATCCAACTGTCCAACCAAACTCTAATCCCTTGGCCATTTCCAATTCCCCAACAAATCCCTTTCTTAAAGATAGGAAACTCCAAGTTAATGGCTTTCCAATTTGGAGAAGAGGGCAGTTTTTCCGAATACCTCAACCTCGCTCTCGAAGTGGAGTAGTATTTTTTAAGTAACACCTTAGTCCACAAAGAATCTTGTTCATGATACATTCTCCAATTTAGTTTAGAGAGCAGAGCTATATTTTCGCCCTAGCCGCTTGTATTCCTAAACCCCCTTCATCCTTAGACTTTATAATTTTGCTCCACCCCACCATGTGCATCCTCCTTTTCTCATTCGTGGAGCCCCATAAAAAGTCCCAGTTGATTTTATCCAAGTTTTCACAAACATGAATTGGTAGAGCTACCCCTTGCATCATATAATTTGGGATGGCGGACATTATAGACTTAATTAAAACTGCCTTTCCAACAAAGGATAGATACTTTGCCTTCCACCCTACAAGTTTGTTCATGACCTTCTCCACTATGAACTTATATGGATTTCTAGGAGCCCCTCTATGCCTTAATGGAAATCCAAGGTACTTCCCAATATCATGTGTTTCCCGAATGCCCAATTTATCACAAACTTCCTTCTTTAAAGACATTTGTTCATGCCTTCAACCCTGCAAGTGAGCCTCTATGTGTTCATTTTGTTATATATATATATATATCTCTCTCTCTCTCTCTCTCTCTCTTTGTGTGTGTGTGTATGTGTGTGCGTGCGCGCGCACTTGCGTGCAAGTGTGCCTCTGTGTGTTCATTTTGTTATCATGGTAGTTCATTATTATTTCTTGACTATTACTCATGCTTAATTAAAGGACTAATTAAGCATGCCAAGCAAAAATATTATATATTGATATTGTTACTTTTGCAAGCTTGTGCATTCTCTCTCTCACACACACACTGTGTGCAAGTGTGCCTTTGTGTGTGTTCATTTTGTTATCATTGGTAGTTAATTATTAGTTCTTGACTATTGCTCATGCTTAATTAAAGGACTAATTGAGCATGCCAAGCAACAATACTTTGTTGGGAAAAAAATTCTCTAGTGTTGTATCCATGTTCATTTAAACGCCAAATCAATAACAACGGACCCATATGATGAATATGGTGACAAACTTTACATATACAAATGGGAATGATTGGTGAAGTAGTCATTTTCTTTCAAATCAATTTTGGAGAAAAAGAGTTGGAGATTACATCTAGCTAGAGGTACTAGTTTACAGTTGGCGACATGTTCCTTCTGCAATTTTGTCCCAAATGCCAAATGCCCCACCCATGTTCTTCGTAATTTCTTGGAAGTTGCCTTGTCTAATCATATTTCGCCATCCATTAGCTCTCCCTCTCTCTAAACTCAAATGAAGTGTTACAAGATTCGTAGATTTCAATTAGTTCAATCGATAAATTCTCTTTTTTTTCTTCTTTTTTTTCCTCTGAGAAACACACACACACATATATATATATATAGGAGAAGAAGGATGAGATAAGGGAATACACTCACACACCAACACCAAAACTGCATGCGGTAGTTAGTGTCGTGGAGCAAATGATGAACTCATTCTCAACATCACACCTTACCGATGTGGGACTACTATATATATATATAGGAAAAGTGAATGAGATAAGAGAATACACTCATATGTCAATCGATAAATTCTTTATTGTTAATAAATGATCTTAATTTGAATCTAAATCTTGCTTACAACGTGATAACGACACACAAATTTATATTGGTGGTTTGATATAATGGTAAACAATAATTATCATTAAGCGAACGTCATATATTCCAAATCCAAAAAAAAAATGTTATTTTTTTAGATTAACTTTAATAATGTATGCTATAACTTCCATAGATAATTGATATTGATGATTCCACTAAATAATTCTTAATTGCTAATCATATATGGTTCAAAAACTAAGTAAACACTTCATGCAGCATGCACAGTAAGTACATAACATTTCAAAAAACAATGGAAAGCTAAGTAAGAATTTTGAGATGTCTTTGTCAAATGGCACCAACCATGTGATTAGATTAACAAGTTTTTTCAGTCAAAATAGCTAGGTTCTTGGATTATTGCCTCGACGTATCAATCTCATATAGGGAAAGAAAAAAACCATGTTGTGTTGTCTTTGCAGAGTTTGGACCATCACGTCCTTTTTATTATTTAAATCTCGGTCCCGCTAATATTCAGGAACCCACACACACTAATTTTGAGGCATCAAGTTGACCAAAGCCGACAGAGAATTAGTTCACATTTTAATGTCTAATAGACTAATACTCACTCTTCAAGGAGGATAAGATAGGCTAGCAGCCTCTCTATTCTTTAAATATGATGTGTTACAAAAATCAAACCTATTTTTTTTGACTAATTCATCATATTTTCCATGGACTTTGCAAGCTAAGATGAAGATAAATAGAAAATAATATAAGCCAAACACAACATTATCCCACCAAAAAACAAATTGCAGAAGACAACGCTTTTCAAATATCACGGTTTATTATGAATATAACCATAATCCATGCCATCTCTGAACTCATCTCTGTCGAAAAGGCTTGGAATGATCAAGCAAGACTTTATCCATGCCATCTCTGGACTCATCTCAATCGAAAAGGCTTGGAATGATCAAGCAAGACTTTAACTTGACTCGCACATAAGTTAATCAACTTAAATCCAATAATAATGAAAGTGTTGTGAAAATATTGTAGATAGAGTATTTATCTAATAATAAGTATATTTCCTAGAATCTCTCACGGTTATTCCTTAATTATCTCATAACAAAAAAAAATTAGGATAACAGTCCACAATATGCCACTCAAGTTTATATACACTATAAATAGAATTTCATGCAATCATCAAGGTGTGTCTTGATTATTATAAATAAATAAATAAATATCCTACTTCTTTCTAAAAAGAGGGAATATTCAATCAACTGATTCATCTGAGTATCTTAACGAACATAGATTTTTAGAATGAAACCTGCATGCAGTCAACTCTCACAAATTACCGTATATTAGAGTATTTTTTTTACATTAGTAGTTACTAGATATTATTTTGCTCATCTCGTCTCATCTGCAGTTTCTCCTCTCAGATCTTAGCATCTTACCCATGGCCAACAATCTAGCTTTGGATAAGAAAACTCTAAATATGGACAAAGATTGAACTTGCTAGGGATAAATTATATATATAATATAACATTAATCATAGATTCACAGCTTTCTTTTACGTTCTTTCGCTGTGTGTGTGTGTGTGTCCACATGTGACAATGTGTACGTGATTTCGTTGTTGTTAATGTTGTCATCTCTAATTATTTTCACTTTTTTTTTTCTTTTTTCAAGGACAAGGAAAGCCACAACTGAGAGCAAGGTAGAGTATATGCTGTGGGGAATAAGGCAAGGCATGTTGGGCTCCATATATATATTGTGAAGGGATGCTATGAGCTTGTATTGTCGGGACCAACCTATATAGTTTCTTTTTCTTCATCTCATTTTCAACTTTTGCATTTATTTCTCCTCTCTACAAATTAAAATCGTCTTACTCATAATTTAAACATGCATTTTTCTTGAAGATTTTATGTCTCTTCCATATAATATATATATGGTGCCTTTTCAACCTTGTCATACTATATATATAGTAGGGTCTCTAAAGAATATAGGTTGTTGAAAAGCCTCATGCATGTCATTTCGACCATCAAATTCATGTTAAAAAATTGAACTTAATGTCTACTTGCTAGTCAGTATACATTATAATCATCCCTCTTTGACATACTAATTGTAAATAGAATATAAAAAAATCTCCAATTTTTGACATCTTACACAAGATGAGATGAGGAGCTACAAGCGATATACAAAGATCGTGAGTGTTAAATGTTAATACATGCATGGTAGCAGTTCATTTATCAATTTTACCAAGGCATAGCCATCATTACCAACCAGAATTTTAGCCACAGAGATGCCTCAATCCCATATGTGAGCCTTTCTTTTCTTTTATTCTTTTTAAGTTACAAACTTTCAGACACTCTATCAGCAAACACAAAGACACCAAAACTGGGTTACAAAAACTATGATCGAGGAAACCACTTCAAACCAAACAATTGAACTAACACTCACAAATTAAGAAGAAACAAGAAAGAATACAACACATAAAGAAGAATTGTCCATATGCAGATCTAGAGCAACTAATGTGGATGATATCATTGACATTCTTACTACAAGCTAGAGCAAACAACCTTCTAAAATCATAGATAACTCTTTGAATCCCTTTCAGTGCATAAACAACCTCCATGAATCTTAACATTTATGTCATAAACTAGCTAGAGCAAACTAATTACAAATCACTTCTAGAAAACTAAAATCAATATGATTTTTCCCAATCCTCTAATTCCTAATTAAAAGAAAATGAAATTCTTTATTCTTTTCATCTTTTGGTTGGGACCATCTTCATATATATTTTGATTTTTATGTCACTTTCCAATTGCCGACAAAAATAAATTACAAATCTTTTTTTTTTCTTTTGCTTCTTTTTTTCCCTCGAAATTAGCCTTTTTTTTTTTTTTTTTTTAAATCTCCCCTGAAGTTTAGGTTTATACTAGACACTACCTAGTATTTTCACAAATATCCAATTTGTCACTTAAGCATGAACTGCACTTAATAGTGTTTGTACGATTATTCCCAAAAACTAATGTGCATTTAGGTTAATTGCCACAGTTTAGCTTCACAGTGACTATATTATGGCAACTATACACATATGTGAGTGTCTGTATAATAAATAGTAAATAGATAACAACGTTGTTATCTATTTAACCAAAGTTAGGGAAAGCAGAAGAAAAAATAAAAAACTCGAAGGAACATGACAACTTCCAAGTAGTATTAAGTGTAGTTTGTGCTTAGAAAAAAAAAAGTGGATGTATAAGAGTTTCACTGACGTATGCCTTTAGAACATAACATTAGTCTAAAAATCATGGTAGTTTTTGTATTTTACCCATTTTTAAAATTTACAACATTACTATAGAGTTTTTTTTTATTATTATTATATATATTTAAATGGTAAGTTAATGAAAATGACTCTGTTTTATTTTGTTTTCGTTTTGTTCACTTTCGTACTTGGTCCCCTAACAAATTGCCCCTGGAACTTCATTTTCATATAGGAATATTCTTTCCTCTTTTGTAAATTGCCCCAAACATTTTCTAAGGTCGGGACTATTTATTTATTTATTAATTTTAGAGTCACAACTTTTATGTACCGCTATGCACTCCTCACGTATAAGTCACTTTACAAATACAAATTTTTGTTGAGTAAGGGTTAGTTTGGGAAGAATTTATTTAGTTAAAAAAATTTATTGAAAGTGCTAAAAAATGTTAAAAACTAATTAAATAGTACAATGAGATTCATAAATAGTAACAAAAAGCGCAATAAAACTCATAAACAGTACCAAAAAAAAAAAAAACTAAAAATTCAAATAAGCTAAACTTTTCATCGCATCTCAAACAAACTCTAAAAGGTAAAAGCCGAGATTTCTCTATGAAAAAACTTTACATAAATTATGTTAAAATAAAATACTAAAATTCTATCTTAAATATATATATAAAAAAAAATCTCAAATTTTACCTCCTTTTTTTTAACAATTTACTATCTAAAATATATATTAAAAAAATCACAACTTTTACCTTTTTTTTTTTAACAATTATTTTAATTGTAATTGTCCGTAAATTTCAGATTTCACTACCCTTTACTCTTTAGCAAGGAGTAGCCGACTAGGGATAAAATTGTCATACGGTAAAAGTACGAATCAGTACTGTACTAGACGGTGTGCCTGTCCTTACAGAAACTCCTTTATTTCTTGTCAGGGAATGATAATCTCACCCCTTTTCATCCATAAAAAAGCTGAGACCGGCAACAAATGAAAGTGACGGTCGAGAACACTGTGGTTGTGGGTCCACACAGCATTGTTATTGCTGGGAATGAGTAGCACGTGATTGCTACCCCACCACGTGGTCCACTTACATTCAAATGAATTGAACATATTCTGTGTATTCACGTGCCTTGGCCGGGACGTTGATGACGTGGCTGTGACCATGCTTGCATGCCTTAACTTTTTTTTTTTTTTTCCTCAAAAATTTTATTTTATTTTAATTTATATGAAATTCTTGCATGCCTTATATAAATATATTCATTCTTCCATGCCATGCACGCATGATGATAGTATGATGTTTTTTTATATGTGAGACCAATGCTAATTAATCAAACACCATATTTCACAATCCTTCATAATTTGTTGGGACAATAAATTGTGATTGATAGCAACATGAACAACTCATCATTATTTGTCACTTTTTCATTCATTAATCACAACTTTTAATTTAACAAATTATGAAAAAAAAGATTTGTTTAAAAATATTAAAAATAAGGCTAAAATACAAAACTAACTCTCTAATTTTGCGTACGTTCACTTCAGTTCTCTAAGTTTCAAATTTATTCAATTAAAGTTTTTCTGGTAACTTCCTAAAATTTTTTGAAAAAAAAAATCTGGAAAATATTTTTCAATCATTAATTAATTGAATTTTTTTAATTTAAAAAATTTGAAGAAAAATTTATAAAATTGAAAAATTAACCACAACATATATCAAAAGTTAATAGAAAAGTCTTAATCGAATAGACTTGAAAGTTAGAGGATTGAAATGAACAAACTTAAAATTAAAAGATTGAAATGAAATCTGAAAAAACTTAGAGAGTCAGTTTTGCATTTTACCCTAAAAATAACTACCAATTTTTTTTATAAAAAAACTTTCAAATTGATGTAATAATGAACGTGATTAATATCACATATCAATAAAATAAATATATATATATTTTTTTTTTGTATTTAAAAAATTTATGCATCAATTGGTAAGCTTTACATCATAAAATTTATAAAAGTAGTTAAGAGTATACTCTAAATTAAATATGTAGGTTTACTCTTATTATAGACTTTGACTTTTAACTTTTAACTTTTTGTCACGCGATTAAATATATAAGTAACCACAAATAATAACTTTTGATAAATGCTATGCAAATAATCTATCGGGAATAAATTGTTCTCAAATCCACTAGGGTGATGTGATGTCTTAATATTATTACTTACAAATAGTGATTGGGTCAATGTGTGAATGAAGTTATGATCATGTTGCCTTAGAACGATGGATCCTACTTTTCCATCTCATCAAATCATAATAATTCATTCTTTAAGAGGTAATCACGCTTGTCTACATAACATATTTTCTTATCTACAATTAGAGAAGAGTGGTGTTATCGCAAAGATCAACCTCATAGAATTTCATGAACACTATCTCATCAGCACGATATTTTTGAGAACTTCAAATCATATTATATCATGCAATAAAGAGAATGCCAAGTAAAATTTTGTTGTACCCATAAATTAATAATGCCGTTCGGCATGAAGGATTTACTTAATTATGGGGGTGGGGGGAACAAAGAGTTAACAGGCCACCTGTGTGAGAAGACTTTGAAGGGCCGTACGACAGGGTATTTGTGAGAGAAAAGCTGCCTCTAGCATGTGGGGATGAGAGATTGGAGGGCCCAATATGTTCAACTTTTCCTTTTTTGGTCGGATTGTTTCAAATTAAAAGTACACGCAGTCTAGTCTCCGGCCCAATCCTTGTTTATCTCTAGGGCTAAAATCCAGCCTGGTGACTACCAATGACCAGACCAGACCATAGAAAAAGAGTAATGGTATTAATATAATCATGGGTTTTAAAAAAACCTAATAATCATCCAGTTTTCGGCTATTATTGGTTGAACCGACTGTTATTATGTTCTAATTTGACTGGCTCAGGGTCTGATTCCAGATTGAACTAGCCGATATTATCCAGTTTTTTAAACCATGAATATTCTGCCATTTTTTGTTTTGTAATGTGATTAAAGTTACATACCAATTTTATATGAGTCCATCACTTTCATCATTTACCAATCATAACAAGCCATGATAATAATTATGAAAAATGGTATCTTAGACTTAGGTATCTTTTTTATATCCCGTAATTTTCAGTTGTTTATTTGCTAAATAATAAGAAAAGAAAAAATATATATAAAAGTTTTTAATAGCTTTTGTGCTAAATGTGTGATAAAAATATAAACGTTAGCTTATATATTAAAAAAAAAAAATGTTCTTATACAAAATATTACTCGTTTGCTTAAAGATGGTAAAAATACAATTGTATCTTAAGATAATAATAAAAAGTTAACCAGAGATCTCTAAGTAATTCAAATCTATACTTAACTAGAGATCTCTAAGTAATCCATTTCATTCCATTCTTTTCTCTTTTTTTTTTATAATTAATAAGCTCTCGAATATAATGTAAAATGATGATATTATTAGGGTATGAGTTTCCTTCACTGCTTGCTTACTATTCACTAAACATAATACTTTGTAGCCACATATGAAAGTCGTAGATTCTCAAAAAGCTTTTTATCTCTAAACTGTCCATGACAAAGATGTGCTCACCTCATAATCACTCATTATCAAGATATCCAAGCTTATCTCCCAACTAATAATGCCATAATCTCTAACAGCAAGTATTAGTATTTTTCTTTTGGAACATATATATCTTAATATAGTGCCCCTTTTTTGCCAAAAGTGCCTACGGCTAATCTTTGGTTCCATCATCACGTTTCTATGTCTTGACTCTTGAGAGACTAGAAAATAATATTGGTAACAATGGAATAATCACATTTAACTAAGAATTAGACCAATAACAAGGCACATTAACAACCAACCATATTAGATTTTGATTGTACTCAAAACTCATGACGAATGTTATGGTGTGGTATGTGTCAACAATTTAGTTGTTGGCTAAATATGCGTTCGGGTTAACTTTCTACTAAAAATTGACAGAAATATGATTATATGTATAATAAAATTTTACAAAGTTGTATGTAAACTAATAAACTAATGAAAAAAAATCAAAGGATTTCTTATCATGCTGGAGAAACTTTGTTCTTTCCAGTTTTATAGTTGATCAGTATTGGAGATTTTTTTATTTTTTTTATTTTTTAATTTAGCAACTCTCTATGGATTGGGTCTAACTTGCTACGAGTGTTCAAGTGGTATTACACATGTGGCCTTCACACACTTGCAAGCCCACTATGCCCCATGAAAGGAACTGCTCTAAAGTCTAAACCAACTATTTTGATTGGCTTATCTCTTCCATCACCAATTGGATCAAGGAAAATTAATTCCCATGTCACTATTATTTGCCCATTAAAATTACCATTTAAGACTCATGGTCAAGAGACCAAGATTTTGCAATTCCTAGTATGTTTTGTTTTCCTTCATTTGAAAATTAAGGTTCAAAATCCCTTCCTTTATTATTGTGAATGAGGTGTGAGTTTAGCTCTTGATCATAAGCCACTTTATTGTTTTTTCCCCCTACTATTTGCGAGTCCCTTACTTATTTTACTTAGCTATTATCTTTTATTTATAATACTTTATTGCAAAAAGCTAGATAAGTTGTTCACAAATGAATACTTCACTATCACTAAAAAAGGCAAGTCATGAGACACACGAGTTGAGACTCACTAGAGTTTGTAAAATAATTTGACTTGAGTAATGTTAAAGATACTACAAAATTTATTTAATAAGATATATAGGTCACCAACCATATTCACTGGTCACATCAATTTATATGCTTTTTGTAATAAAATATGCAGTAGTTTAGCATCTTCTATTCAACTAGAAATATTTTAAAATCTTAATCAATCATGGTAAAAAAAGTGTATTAGATTTCGATACATCATATCAATAACTTAAATAGATAATAAAATAGTCTTTATAATTGATCACTTAAATATTAAGGAAATATTAAGGATGTGACAAACTATATATCAGTCACTCTTATTTGAAATTAAATTTTTAGGTTTTAGTAACTTTATGAGAGTTACCAAACTCTCGAAGATAATCTAAGACATTGATTGAATAGCCTTGGAATATTCCACCTCTTTTCGATATTCAACAAACAAAACCAATTCAACTGAATTTCCTTATTTGGTACAAACATGAACTGGCCAAAAGCCCTAGAAGCCCACTGTCCTAAGCAGAAAACTATAGTAAGCCTAATAACAAAAGCAACCTATTTCTTTTTCTTTTATGAAGAGTCTTTAAACTTGTTTTAAAAGCAAGGAGTTGGTCTTGCTAAAAAAGAAGGAATGATTGTACAAACTACAAACAAAAACCCACCATGCATACACATTACTCTATCCTCAATTTGTTCATTGGCAGAAAGAGAACAAATCACTGGATAAAAGGACAGTACTAGATGACCTTTTCCCCCACAGAGGAGAGGGGTTTTTCGTGTTCACATTCTACTTTAACCATATCACTTGGCTTTGTCCTCTATTCTTTACTCACTTCTCAACCTATCTTTATTTGAGTATGAATTTGTGCTTAAATGCATACAAGTGTGTGGTTTTCCTCTGTATTTTACTTTGCTATGTTTTTTGTTTTGTTATAGGGATTTAAATACACTTATAGTTGTAAAAAATTATTGGGTATACATTGGTAAAGCAGAAATTGCATGTGCAAAAAAATAATAATAATAATAAAGAATTTGTGTAATAAATATGATATAATTAGATTCAAACTCGTAAAATATAATTTTTTTGGGCTAAGTAGTATCTAATATATCATATTGAGAGGTGTTATCAATCCTAACAACCAATTAATTGCTAAGAACAAGAGTTCTAAATTCAGCTCCCTCTTAATTAATAAATGTAATTGCCAAAAATAATTAACTAATTGCTAACAAACCCATGTCACATAAGGAGCGTCACGCGCATATAAAAATAAATAACAAAGAATTTGTGTAAATAACTAAATATGACATAATTAGATTCAAACTTGTAAACTCTAATTTTAAGGTTAAGTGTATCTAGTATATCATATTAAGAGATCCTATCAACCCTAAAAACAAATTTATTTGCTAATAACAAGAGTTCTAAATTCATCGCCCTCTTAAAAAATGTATTTGCCAAAAATAATTGACTAATTGCTAACAAACGCATGAAACAAATGGGGCGTCACGCACATATGAAAATAAATAATAAGAATTTGTGTAAATAACTAAATATGGCATAATTAGATTCAAAATCAAACTCTAGTTTTTTGGTTAAGTGTATCTAGTATATCATAGTAAGGGATCTTATCGCCTCAACAACCAATTTATTAGCTAATAACAAGAGTTCTAAATTCAACTCCCTCTTAAAAAATGTATTTGCCAAAAGTAATTGACTAATTGCTAATAAACACATGACACATAAGGGGCGTCAGTCCCGTCACACGCATATGAAAATAAATAATGAAGAAACTATTTAATAAATATGACATAATTAGATTTAAACTCATAATCTCTAAATTTTGGGTTAAGTAGTGTCTAGTACATCATATTGAGAGGTGTTATTGACCCCCAACAACTAATTTATTTACTAATAACAAGAAGTCTAATTCTAGCCCCCTCTTTAAAAACCCAATTGTTATAGATAATTAACTAATTGCTAACAAACGCATGGCACATATAGGGCGACACTTGTGTCTAGCCATATAATGTCTAACCTAATGCACATTAAACATGTGCATAGTTTGTCACAACAAGACTATAGCTAATCAAACAGTTTCAAGAAATTAGGAATTCAAATTAAGGGACTTTAAAGCTAGTCCAGTTAGGTAATTACCTAAAAATCAAGAAAGATGTAACAAGTATCTCACCAAATTGAGAGAAGCATGACGTGTGACTTACCCTAATTGTTAATAACCATTGAGCCTTAAGTATTAATAAGAATGACATTTTAGAAAAAGAAAGCAAGCTTCAATGGTAGTTGTATAATTACCTCGAAATAGTGTGGACTAGAGCAACTTAATTTTGAATCTCTTTAATTTTATGCTTGGATTTAGCAATGGTTGTCATAATTGGGTAACTTATCCTCAAATATCTTAATTGCACGTTTTGTACTTCACGATCATTACAACCTTAATTAAAGTTCTTTTCATTAAGGCATTATCAATCTCACAACTATCAAACACAAAATCAAATAACATCCTCAAGCGAGAATAATTGACTAATTGCATGCTAACAAACACATGACACATAAAGGGGCGTTAGTCTCGTCACGTGCATGCGAAAATAAATAATGAAGAAGCTATTTAATAAATATGTCAAAATTAGATTTAAACTCATAAACTCTAAATTTTGGGTTAAGTAGTGTCTAGTACATCATATTGAGAGGTGTTATCATCCCCAACAACTAATTTATTTGCTAATAACAAGAAGTCTTAATCCAGCCCCCTCTTTAAAAACCTACTTCCTCTGTCCCACTTTGCTTGTTTTCTATTCTATTTTGGAATGTCCTAAAATATTGTCCTGTTTTTAAAAATAAAAGTCATTAATTTATTAATGTTCCTATTATACTCCTATTTTATTTTCAAAACTATTTGAAAAGAAAATCAACAAGAAATTTATTTAAGGATAGTTTTGGAAACGTATACATTTTTAAAAGGTAGACAAGACAATAAATAATGTTCTCTTAAAAAGTTTGACTTTTCAGATAAGATAAGCAAAGTGGGACGAAGGGAGTATTTGTTAAAAATAATTAATTAATTGCTAACAAACGCATGGCACATAAAGATGTCACTTGTGTCTAGCCATCTAATGTCTAACCTAATGCACATTAAATGTGCATAGTTTGTCACAACCAGACTATAGCTAATCAAACAGTTTCAAGAAATTAGGAATTCAAATTAAGGGACTTTAAAACTAGTCCAGTTAGGTAATTACCTAAAAATCAAGAAAGATGTAACAAGTATCTCACCAAATTGAGAGAAGCATGACATGTGACTTACCCTAATTGTTAATAACCATTGAGCCTTAATTATTAATAAGAATGACATTTTAGAAAAAGACACCAATTTAGCTTCAATGGTAGTTGTATGATTATCTCGGAATAGTGTGGACTAGAGCAACTTAATTTTGAATCTCTTTAATTTTACGCTTGGATTTAGCAATGGTTGTCATAATTGGGTAACTTATCCTCGAATATCTTAATTGCACGTTTAATCAATACCTATATTTATGGTGCTTTGGATTGGTTTAGTCAAGTTTTTGTCTTTTTTTTTCTAAGCCAAAACTGTGTGCTTTGTTTTGAAAAAGCAAAAAGTAACAATTTAAAAAAATAAAACTTGAAATAGAGTAGAGACATTTCTACATTATTTTTGGCCTTTGGTGAGCATAAACTCATCGTTTCATGGGAGCTGGCCTTCTTTTCTTTTTTCTTCTTAATTATTTTTTACAACATATCACCGATCATTCCAATTTTCTTGCTCATTTCAATTTTTCCTTTTTAAATATATATATATATATATATATATATATATATATATATATATATATGTGTGTGTGTGTGTGTGGGTGTGGTGATAGTGATAGAGTGTTTTGGCTTAACAGCTGCTCAATTCCCACTGTTACACTTGCCTTCTTCTCCTCTTTTTTTGTGGTAATATCATACGTTGAAATTGCTTATATAATAATAATAATAATAATAATAATAATAATAAACTATTAACACTGCAAATTGTCATAATATTTTTACAATTGTTGAGGTGTTAATTCAATTAAAGTGAGAAAAAAGAAAAAAAAATAGGGACGAAAAATAGGGAAAAAAAGAGATGAAATGATTCTTTTTAGTTCAGCAACTGAAATTTTGTTTTATAAATAGTATGATCAAAATGTCATCAAGTTCATATTAGATCAACAGTAGATCTAAGTTATCCTCACTACAAAAAAGAACTTCTTTGCTACTTGTTTGTCTCCAATCAACTGATCTTCATGTTCTCATATTTTTGAAGGTCCCGGTGGTACCCTTAAACCTATGCAAAATTATGCAGTCTTGTAACACTGTAAACCATAGTCATTTGCATAGTGGAGTTCCACAACTTATCTATCTTAGTCAATCCTCATCATCCACTTTACAAACCAACCCCCCATCCCCTCAAAAAAAAAAAAAAAATTAAAGGAAATGACAAAATTATCCACAATGCAGTCGTTCTACTATGCTAAGCATTTGAACACATATGGCTACATCATGAAAATAGGAAAGCCCTTGGAGGTGGAAAAGGCAAGAGATCTTTTGGGCAGAAGTCAAGTACACATACAAATAAAAATGTACATGCATAATCTCAAAACTATTACTTTTTGCAGTGATACATTTCCAAATTATTCACACATTCAAACACTTAACACCAATATTCTTTTAAATAATTAAACAAATATATGAAAAAAGTGTAATCTTCTTTTCAATAAAGTGCATGCATAAGAAAAAGTGAAAAGAGTATACTTGTTGACAAGAAAACAATTTTGCAAAAAAAAAAAAAAAACTACAAAATCAAATGCAAGAAAACTCAATAATAATAACAAATATTCAAACACATCATACCATGATAATCAAAGAAATACTGGAATCGAAAATAACATTCTAATTAATTGAAGGTGTCAATGGTGGTAATTTGTTCATAATTGCCTTAAGAATCTCAAACTACAATCGCTACAAGGTGTCAATAGCTAGCTACATGCATGATTAAGTGTACCCTACATTAACTTACAGCAACATGCAATCCAAGAAGTGAATGTAGTGATCCATGGAATATTTATGGACGGACACAGTTGTCAACTCAAACTTGCCCCAGTCCTCGTGCTCATGCTCATATATTGGAGAAATGTCAAGTATGACACAATAAAGGTATTCAATAGACGATTGTGGGTCCTTCTTCTTGACGGAGGACTGCAAGAGAAGGCAGAATTTCTGATCAACTAAATGAAGAAAACCAGGACCATGTAAATAATAATAGTAAAATATTTGCGCCTCCCAAATATAGTGGCTGTGTTCAGACGATCCTCGAACCACATATTCCCTTGTGCTGCTCTCCGTTTTCTCAGAAAGACATGCCTCTTCGACTGAGACTCTACAGACCTGAACGGATTTTCCCACAAAAACGTACAGATCCGAAATTCTTCATACTGAAATCGCCGAATCTTCCTCCTCCATAGATATATGACCTTTCGATTGACAAAACTACGGTAATTTAATGGCAGATTGCAAAGGTTACGGTTCATAATTGGAATGAGAGACAGACAGAGAGTGAGATAGCGGAAAGGGGCAGCCGCTTCGTTGGGATTTAGGGTTAGGGGTCCGAATCTTTTTTTTCTTCTCACTATATATTTGGGTTTTTCTTTAAATAATTGTGATCCCATCACAACTAATAACTTTGCACTTATTAAAGATTCTAATCTCATTAGAATCACTAACTAAAATGAAAGTCCTAAACTATTTAGGATTTCTTAAACACTAATGAATCAAAAATTAGTTATAGAGAACTCTATCCTTTATTTACTAAATAAAATATTCTAATCTGTTTAGAAACTATATATCTTTTAATTAAAGCTTTAATTTCATTAAAACTTCTAATTAAAATAGATTAAGGACTTTTAATCATACAAAAATTCTAATCCCATTAGAATGTTTCTTAAAAGACAAGCCCCAAACTATTTAGGGTTAAGAGTTCTATTTAACCAATATCTTTGATCTCATTAGTTCTTTTAGTTAGATAATGATTAATAAATGTCCTTAACTATTAAGGACCATAAGAATTAATCACTTAATATAGAACCATGTGTAATCTCATCACACATAACCTTGCACTTCAAAAGTGTGAAAGCACTTAGAAAAATTCAAAATTCATAGCTTTCGATCGAATGTATTTTTCGATTGATCGAAAAAATTAAAAAATTTGTACCAAACTTTCTGCCTAGCTCGATTGATACTCGATCGCTGCTCAATCGATCAATTGACTAGCAATCCAGAGTCAATCGAATTGGACAAAAGGTTCCTGTCTCACTCGATTGATTGAAAGTAGTTTTCGATCGATCGAAACACATGAAATTCGAATTTTCCAAAATTTTTCTAAAGTAGTTTTCAACAGTTTTCATGAACAAACTACCATCATATGAACATAATAGATTGAGTTTGAGACCAGAATTGAATTCCATGGGTGCTATAGCCTTAAAGTTCAATCTTACACACTTAATATCAATCTTAAACAACATCATAACATCAATATCAGTTTTCATCAAACAAAAATTTTAATAACCATGCAAAAAATTGATTGTTTAATCTTCTAACATCATGAAATTATTATCTTTGATTCCAAAACTCACAAAACATGTTATACAAATTCGAAATTGAAGATCGCTCTGATACCAATTGTTGGAAAAACATAATTTGTATTGCATGCAAAACATACGCAGCGGAAAATTAACGGATCTACTTCATTTGCAATTGATAACATGTACTGTGTAAGTTTTAGAATTTAAGAACAAGAAAGTGTACCTTGGTGTGGTGAAATTCAAAACCAAATATTAGAAGTACTTGGAAACACTTTTAATCTTCACTCCAATTCTACTTCCACCCAAGAAGTGTGTTCTTTTAATCAGTTTACACGTATGTGTTCAAGGGAGAATAAGAGAGTAGTTTACACTCACACACACACATCATTTCATTCCTCATAAAAACCTTAAGAAATTATGTATGTTTCTCTCCTTATATATAACTGATTATCTATTTGGGCTAGCCTTTTGGGCCATTCCAATTGGGCTTTAGTACGTGGCTTAGAGTGTGACCAAAAGGGAACAAATAAGACTCTAGCTCCAATAGACCTTGGGCTTTTTTGTCAACTCTTGACAAGTCCAAAGTTACCATTAATTATATTCAATACCACTATATGAATATAATTGCATTCTAGGCCTTATTAATAAATTATATCCCAAAATTTTATTATACATGCAACCCCTTCATTAGAATATTTATAGTAATACAAAGTCATGAATGTTGACTGCTACTTAGAAGATTACTACATCTTAATCCTTAAGTACTCGGTTTAATCTTTTAAGTTATTCATCATATATTTATGAAATCCAATTTTATAAATATATACTTTAGTAACTCCTTACTAAATTGATTGGACCCAACACTCTGAATAACCAAATCCATTAAACTTATCTCAAGGAAATATTTTATATTTCTGTTAAGAGATTATGAATTTCATCGTAAGAATATATGTTCCATCAACATTAAATGCAGCTGCCCAACATACTAAGGTTTTGATCGTGACTTTAGATCTTACTCCTGATATATCAAAGCAACCTACACCTCATGATCAAGTTTATTACTCTTAGGATTTAGAATTGATGTAAATAGAAGTCGTGAGATTTATTATTCATTTGACAGTCGTTAGGAGAATAATAAATCTTATAGTGGTCCAGTTCAATATGTCTTAACTCTTAAAACATATCAACTAGAAGTCTCATGATCAAGACAAATCATCTTAGTTGATATGTTATAGTCTTCGCAGATGAAATGCCCAATTTCATCACCGACTATGAACTAAAATTCTAAGTTTACAAAGAACTTGTGATTTATATTTTCTGTGATTAAATCACATACTATGCATCTCATAGACTATGATAATATCACATTAGTTCATTTATAAATAGTCTCATATAATTAAACAGTTTAATTATCTATAACATGCCAATAAATTGGATTTTAGGGCATAAATCCCAACACTTTCTTCATCAATTTCAAGTAAAGGTTGATTTAAATAATTTTGAAATTCCGATAACCCACCAATGTTTCCGAAGATGCTTGTTCTCTTCTTCTTTTAACCATGTAATAAGCATTTTGTTCTTCTTGGTCACCTAGAAAACTAGTAGAGGACAAAGAGCTTCTTGTGTTTGGGCACCAATTTCAGAATTTTTATAAGCATTTCCATTATAATCAAATAATTGGGTCATTGAATTTTGAAATGATTGTATGGTCTTTTGAGTTTTTTCAATTTCATCATTATAAATTATTTCTAAAAAAACATTCAACTCTTCAATCTTAAATCTAGGATCAAGAATAATAGTCATTCCAAAAATCAAAGAAAAATCTACCCAATATTTGTCAAATTTTTGTCTCATTAAATCTAACGTTAATTTCATCAAATATTCCAAAAGTTTGCCCATAAAATTTTGAAAATTTTGCATAAATGTTAGTCAATTGAATTATAACTCTACAAGATGTTGGATAATATACACCACAAAAAAATTTTGTTGAATCATTGAAAACCTTTAAAAAGTCTCTTACAAGTTCTGCTAACATCCAATCATGTTCTTCAATTTTTTCTAGAGGACAACGTGAATTTTGAGAAAGATGAGAATAATATAAATTTAACACATCTTTATATTTTATTGCTGAATCTAAAAGAAGATAAGTAGAATTCCACCTATGAGGCACATCAATATATATATATATATATATATATATATTGTTTCTTTTCAATTCCACACAACATTTTATATACAATTCATCTCTTGCTTAAAAACTATTAATATTACGAACAATATATTTTATTTTTTCAACAGGTGGGGATAAATTTGATAAATCATTTTAAACAATTATATTTAAAATATGTGCACAACAATGTATTCGAAATAATGTACCATGTAAAGATAAACTTAATTTTTCTTTTAAAAACATCTTTGCCGTATCATTATTATTATTATTATTATTATTATTATTATTATTATTATTATTTGTTTCTTTTCAATTCCACACAACATTTTATATACAATTCATATCTTGCTTGAGAATTATTAATATTATGAACAATATCTTTTATTTTTTCAACAGGTGGGGATAAATTTGATAAACCATCTTGAACAATTATATTTAAAATATGTGCACAACAACGTATTCGAAATAATATACCATGTAAAGATAAGCTTAATTTTTCTTTTAAAAACATCTCTGCTGTATCATTATTTGTTGCATTATCAAGTGTTATTGAAAATATTTTATCAGTAATCCCCCAATATTGAAGTTCCTTAGTAATAAAATTTGCAATGTTATATTCCGTGTGTGGAGATTCCAACATTTTAAATGATATTATTATTTTATTTAAATTCCAATTAGAATCAATATAATGAATAGTTAAAGAGAGAAAACCTAATTTATTTCTTAATGTCCACAGGTCAGAAGTTAAACAAAATCTACCACTATGTGCATGCAAAATACTTTTTAATTTTTCTTCATAAAATTTAAAACTCTTCATAATATCTCTTTTTGCGGTGGATGTAGAAAATCCTTTAAATTGTGGAGTAAGACCACATTGCACAATTCCTGTAAAATCATGTTTTTCAACAAATGTAAATGAGTGTTCAGCTCTAACAAGATATTCCACTACTTCATTAATTACATGCATTTGTATCAGTGTAAATAAATGTAGTTAAATTTCTCTCCTTATCTTTTCCTAATTGTTGAAAATCTCTAATATACATTTGATTTTTTCACTTACAACTATTTAGCATATGACATTTTAAATGGTTAGTCCCCGCACTTGGGCCACCAGCCAGCTCGTCACCACATTTGCTACGTATAGCTTTAATTTCTTTTGTTCCATCTTGTTTTATCCTCTCTACCCTATCAAAAATTTTCCAAACTTCACTTTTTAATTTTTCATTAGTAAAACTTGGATTTAAGCTGAGTGTAGTATTATTATTGGTTGGTACATTAGATGTAGGGGAAACTGGGGATGTGGGGGAACCAATTGACTCAAAATGTTGCCCTAGCTCATCTAGATCATCTAGTATGATATGATCATTTCTATGAGTCATTTTAAAATTTTGAAAACTAACAAAAATAATGTATAGAAATAATGAGATAGCAAGTATATAATAAAAGTTATGAAAAGATGATACCCAATCAATCAAATTTTGAGACAAATAGCTTCCACCGTTCCACTCCAATTTGAAGAAGTTGATTTTCAAATGCAATTGGATGCTCAAGCCTCCAAGTTCCAAGCCTCCAACTTGAAGAATTTGATTATTTGATACTTGTAATTGTATAAATATAACTATTATAGATATAATACTATTATTCCATAGAGTATATAACTATAAGAGGGCAAAAATAATAAGAGATGAGAAATTGAGAATAGTCTAGGGAGAGTTTGAATTCAAGAGATTTTTTGTGAGTAAAATGAGAGAAATGTGATAGGTATTTATAGATTTTAGGATACTTTAAAAAAAAAAATGAGAACTGACTTTTGTTCCAATGGTAAGCATTTTTAAAGGCATTTATTTGAAGAATCAATTATTAATTTTTAAAGGAAAGAATTTCTTCCAACGGTAAGCCTTTTTTTTTTTTTAAAGGAATTTCTTATTAATTGTAAGGAAAGAATTGGAATTTATCAAAGGAAAGAATGACTTTCTTTCCAGAGGCACAGAGGGCAACAATTATTTTAGTTTTAAAAATCAAAGCTACTAGACTAATACCAAAATATATATACTTATTAAGTATATTGTATCACAATCACTCCAAGTATGTAGTGGTTAGGTGTGTGGTGTTAAAGTTTTTATAATGTCTAAAGTTCAATACCTCACCCCCTAACTCCCAAATTATTTTGTTATGAATTTTGGGCAATGGTCAAGCTAATGGGCTGGGCTAACGGGCTAGCCTACCGAGCGCCCATGGGTAAAGAAACCAACCCTTAGCCTGCCCCATTGGGCTACTGGGCTGCCCATGGGCTTCAATATTACTAGGTCGGGCTGCCCATTAGCCTAGTAGGCTAGTGGGCTACTAGGCCAGCCCATGGGTCATGAGCTATTTGATGACCATTACACGTTTTGTACTTAATCATGATCATTACAACCTTAATTAAAGTCCTTTTCATTGAGGCGTTATCAATCCCACAACTATCAAATGCAAAATCAAATAACATCCTCAAGCGAGAATAATTGACTAATTGCATGCTAACAAATGCATAACACATAAAGGGGCGTCAGTCTCGTCACGCGCATACAAAAATAAATAATGAAGAAAATATTTAATAACTATGACAAAATTATATTTAAACTCATAAACTCTAAATTTTGGGTTAAGTAGTGTCTAGTACATCATATTGAGAGGTGTTATCAGCCCCAACAACTAATTTATTAGCTAATAAAAAGAAGTCTTAATCCAGCCTCCTCTTTAAAACCTATTTGTTAAAAATAATTAACTAATTGCTAACAAACGCATGGCACATAAAGATGTCACTCGTGTCTAGCCATCTAATGTCTAACCTAATGCACATTAAACATGTGCATAGTTTGTCACAACCAAACTATAGCTAATCAAGCAGTTTCAAGAAATTAGGAATTCAAATTAAGAGACTTTAAAGCTAGTCCAGTTAGGTAATTACCCTAAAAATCAAAAAAGATGTAACAAGTATCTCACAAGATTGAGAGAAGCATGTCGTGTGACTTACCCTAATTGCTAATAACCATTGAGCCTTAAGTACTAATAAGAATGACATTTCAAAAAAAGACACCAATTTAGCTTCAATTGTAGTTTTTTGATTACCTCGAAATAGTGTGGACTAGAGCAACTTGATTTTGAATCTCTTTAATTTTACGCTTGGATTTAGTGATGGTTATCATAAATGGGTAACTTATCCTCGAATATCTTAATTTCATGTTTTGTACTTAGTTGCGATCATTGCAGCCTTAATTAAAGTCCTTTTCATTAATTGAGGCATTATCAATCCCAAAATTATCAAACACAAAATCAAATAACATCCTCAAGCGAGAATTTCACTTCAAACAAACATACCAAAATTCATAAGCACCATATATGATTAGGTCATTGTTGCATGTTAAACGAATTGTTAACGTGTACAAATCCATTCAACTTTAGGCCCACCTTTCTTATCTTGCATTACACATATACTTGTACAACATACATACTTGTATTACACTCATATGTCTCTTATATAAACGCACTGAACTTCAATATTTCTAAGTTTTAACACAAAAAAAACACACACGCACATAAAGAAAAGAGTGAAGAGCAGCATTGGCAAGCATGTTAAACGAGTTTTTGAAGTCCCAACATCTTGATAGGGCCTCATCATCCCTCAAAATTTTGGTGCATATTTTATAGCTGTGTGTGGTAGTGTAGGAACACTTTCGACTTATGAATTAAATTGCATATCATCAAACTTTTCCTTTCATTCGAAGTATCAACTTGAATAGATCACCTTCAGCATCTACATGGGACTAGTTAATTAGTTCAACTAGTATATATGAGTCTGTCACTCGCGAGTGGACTTAATAACCTTCAAACCTTACCAAAATTAGTGATCTATTGTTTATGGGCCATGAATCTACTTTTTGTAAGAGTAATTAGCAATTCAGTACTATCAAACGCAAGGTCTTGAGCTAAACGCAAGGTCCTAGATGACTTAGTAATGCTAATCTTTTAGATAGATATGAAATCAAATGAAATTCTTTTTCTTTATCATTTGAAGAAATACAAACTAGTTTAGTTTTGTTTTAGGTGTAAATCGGATTAAACATAGGTCCCTTATTGGACGATAAAGACTTTTCTCATTAAATTAACTAAAACCTATTCCATAAAAAAAATTAAAACCTATAATGCTTACCTTTTGAATATAATTAAAGAATTAGTCCAACCTTACTTAATTAAGAGAATCCACTATATATATAATCTCCCTAGGAAAATTTTCCATTTTCCCTTTATTTCACTCTTGCTTTTGTTGCCATTTTCCAAAAAAAAAAAAATCAATTATGACTGTGAGAGATCAATTGTGGTTCCTTTTAATTAGTTGGAACTTGGAAAAAGATAAAGGCAAGATTGAAAAGGGAAAGGGACGAGGCTAGGACAATGGTACATATCACAAATCATGCACAAAATTCATTCTTTTTTTCTTTCCCACTATGACTGGCTTGCTTTTATAATTTCTTGATATTCATAAAAATTTAAATCATCTAGAATGCTTTGCTTATGGCGGGGGGGGGGGGGAAAGCACTATCAAGCTTGAAATGAAATGACTTAAGAAAGAGATTTATTCTAATCCTATCTTATTTTGCTGATTGGTGGATTGTTTGACCAAAACAAAGAACCATGTTACATCCAACCATTATAATTGAATGTAAAACCAAAAAAATATCGAAGTTATCTTATCCAAAAAAAAAATATCGAAGTTACATCCATCATTTGAATGGACCATCATTTATCTCTCACGCAATAGAATTTTATTATTATTATTATTATTTATTTATTTGAAAACGAAACCTCTCAAATGCTTCTATATTTTTCCAAAATGAATCCTCAGTTGTCTCTCTCTATCTCTGTTCATCTTCACGTCTTACATTGATAGAGACTAAAATATCTGGAAGCAAATTCCCATTTCTCTACCACCTCTTTGAGCATATAATTGTGATACATGGGCCATGCTAAGTCAGTATAAGGGACTAATGCTCTGTTTGTTTTGAAGTAAATATTTTTCGGAAATTTTTTTTTCTATTTTCAAGTGTTTGTTTGCATATAAAATGTAGTCAAATTTGTAAAATATTTTTCATTGAGCATAAGTGCATAACATCCTTTATTAAAAGTAGTAAAATGTTTTACCTTTAAAAATTTAGTAAAACATTTTACAAAAACATAAAGTGGCTTCCCCTTACCCCATCTAGTGGCTAGGTCATAGGTGCCGGCAGGCTGGTGGTCAGAGCCGTTATTTCAATGACCGGTGCTGGTGGTCTAGTCACCAAAAATACCATTCTGGGGACCTAAGTTGATGTTCCGGCCATCGATGTTGCCGGTTCGATCACCAGAGACATTACTCTAGTGGTGGTTGCTAGCAATCTGGTTGCCAAAATCACCATTCCAACTACCAATTCCGTCAATCCGTTCACTAAACCTCCAAACACCAACAACTCCAATGGCAAAACAACTGGTTTTGGTAGTTTGCTTAAAAACCTTTACTTTCATAATAAACACCTAAAAATATTTTACTGAAAATATTTTAAATGTAAAAATATTTTACTTCAAAACAAACTGAGCGTAACGCCAATTATTACTTGACTCATGTTGTTAAGATATAGCGTAAATGTGGCTGGCTAGCATTTTGAATAACAAATGTGGTTAAACCTTCCTCACTTCATGACAACAACCTAGTCGAGTAATCATTAATCGTTATTGTGATATTTTGTACATTATTCTTATTTTTAAGAAAACTACAAATGAGTTAGCCAAGTGGCCGGCTGCTGGAACATTCTTTGAAGGTGATCTCCAAGAACAAGTTGAGTACTGAATTTTCTCGAGTCTGTGGAGCCTTGTATTTTGTTTTGTTGTTTTGTATTTGTCTTAGTTATTGTTGTAGCATGGTTGGCCTTTGGGGTAGCTGTCTGTACTATTTTCTTTTCCTTTTATAAATCTTTAAGATTTTTTTTTTTTAAGAGAGAGTTTTAACCTATGATATCCGCTCCTGTTGATAGTTTTTTATCATCAGACTACTACACCAATCAGTTTTTGGCGTAGGCGGAAAAAAAAAATCAATCCACTAATTCAGCACTTGTGACATGTTTTGGTACTACTTAATGTATGCATTAATTTTTTTTTTTTTAATTTTTAAATTAAATATATGTATATAGGTACAAATCAGATTCCAATAGTACCTGAAATTGCTAGTGTGATCTATCTAATCATCATTTTTTTTTTTTTGAAAGGTATCTAATCATCATTTGACAAAAGGGATAAGTCGAAAATAATACGGTAATACCACTTATATCTTTTAGTTATTAGTCATTACTTACACTCAATAGAAGGTGCAGTTCAAATCAAACACTACAATTAATTAAATTGTTGGATTTGCAACTTCAACAATTAAAAACGACCAAAATGTTTTAGCAAGGAAATTAAAAAAAAAAAAACCAAAATGGAAAAACAAAGAGAGGTTCAGAAAGCCTGTAACTATAGGTAGGTTGTACTCAATTATGGCAAAACTTTTTTTAAAAAAGTTTTTTTCTTTTATATTTTTTTTCTTACATAGGATTAGGCGGGTTGGTCTTAAATATTCTTGACTCTATAGGCCTATAGACCAACCACACATTGTTCAAGTTTGTTTACTTCTTCTCATCATTTAGCTTCGTCAAAAGTTCTTTTATTTAATGATATTGTATACTTTTAATAATTAAAAAAATCTTAAGTTTGAATCTCCAAACTAATTAAGGGTCGTTTAGGATCAGCTTATTTTATTGAAACTGAAATTTTTTTATTAAAAGTATTGTAGATAAGAATAAAAGTTAGCTAAAATAATATAGTAAGACTTATGGATAGTACCAAAAAGTGTAGTAGGACTCATGAATAGAAGCAAAAATAAACTAAATAGTAAAATAAGTTGCCAAAAATAATTTTTGCCAAATGGATACTAAGGCTGAGTTTGGATACAGCGTTTTGTGGCCACGTCCAGCGATTCTGCGTTTTTTTTTTTTTTTTTCAACGTGCTTGAACAGTAACCGGTACTGTTCATGCACGGTATTTTACTGTGAGGGAGACCAATTTCACTGTTCATGCACTGTTCATGGGACCCACAAGCACTTTATTCAGAAAAAAAAATATTAAAAATGGGTCTCACAACACTATTCACACATTTAAAAATTATTTTGCTACAGTGTTTTCAGTTTTCAGTAATAAGCTCTATCCAAACGGACCCTAAGTGAGCATTTGGATCCGAATGAATGAACCTGCGTTTGCGTTTTGCTCTTTTTTCTTTTTTTTTTTTTGCACGCTTTTCAGCTTTAGGGACAAGCGCATTGCTCATGCACTGTTGAGTACTGTTCATGCACTGTTAAGCCGTGAATGTTGATTTTCTGCGTGAACAGTGCATGGTGCATTGTTCACAAGACCCATAAATATCACTTTTGAACAACTTTTTCATTAAAAATGGGTCCCAACAGTACTATTCACACATTTAAAAATTATTTTGCTACAATGTTTCAGTTTTCAGTTTTTAGCTGTATCCAAACGGACCCTAAGTTACCAAGTTTTTAGCATAACTAAAAATATATTACTTATAATTTTAAGTGAATTTAAAATATGTTCCATAACATTTAGCGTGTAAAGAGCATCTTTGATCTAAAATTGTAAAGATTTGCATGTTTAAACCACAAATTTAAAATAAATAAATAAATAAGTCCAAGAGATAATAAAATAGCAATCTCATTATTACAATTTGAATATATTCAATTCTCCTTTCACTGTAATCAGGGAAAATTATTAGGTATTCTCAGAGTATCATAAATGCGTACTCTCTCATCTCACATGAATTATGAATCCCATCATAAATTTAATTAATAGGATCAACAATTATGTGAGAGGATGAAATATATATTTATTATACTCTGAGAATACTCAATAATTTTTACCAGAAAGTATGTATTCAATTCATGAACCAAAAGAAATATGAAACATAATATGGATAAAATATTTTGGTAAAGTAAAATTACCACAGTATAAATAATTAAATACTACTCTTTTCCCAAAGCTTAAAGTTTACTAGTTTTTTAATAGAATAATGGCTCTAAAATTTCTTTTTCTCGCTTTCATCTTTATAACGAATAGTCTTTCTCTCAAACTATAATCACGGTGCACTGTTAAATGATGAAATGAACCACACACGATATCACTGTCATGGCTCATGATGATAAAGTATCAGCATTTACTCACTTTTCCGCACTTTATCGACAGGAAGGACCATATATTGACTAGACAAAACCAACTTGCTTAAAGGTAAATTATAAAAATCCTGCTTTAGAGAAATTAGATGGTCTTTGTAGTGGAGCGCGTTACTTGCTATTATTTTATTAAAAAAATTCTTACTTGTTTAAAATTATTAAGTCAATAATCAGTTAGTTTCTATTCTCTCTGCTTTGGCCGATGAGATTTATGAGTTTTTTGGTTGGTTTAAAACTTCTAACTAGTATCATGGGTTATTAATGAGTACTTCGAGAGTATATTTTCTCATTCTCACATAAGAATGAGTTCCACCCACCTGAGCCCACCTTTGAATGAATGAGAGGAAGGGAGTATATTGTCATAGTGTCTAATAAATTTCCGCCTATCATAGCCATGATGAATGATAACAGTCCACCAACTCTTCCTTTATAATTAAAAGCAACATGAAATTTTAAAAATTATGATTATTGCAACTCTGTTATCCAAATTAGATATACATGAAGAGAATTGAGAATAACTTTCTGCAACAATGGGGGGGAATTCTTCCTTGATCCTCTAAAAGTCAAAATCTAAATTATTTTGGTTACTTGACCGCGTATAATTTGTAGAGTATATCTTATCCATCTATTTTTAAAATTTTAAAAAAAAATGACAATTTATTAATTTGATAATTATATCCCACAAACATTATATCTTATATCCACCTATTTTGAAATATATCACCTAACAAAACTTATTGCCCTCATCTCAAAATTGTATGCATACAACAAGAACTTTGAAAATTAGTATCTTTAAAACTTCAGAAGATTTAAAAGATTCTTTATCAATTGTACAAATATGAAGTACTTTTGACCTAGATTTTGCGTATTCTTGTTAACAATATTTGATATACCAAATATTATCAGTTTATAACGGCTAGCTCTTTTAACGGAAAAAAAAAAATGCAAAAGAATATAAATAAAAAGAATCCAGAAATTTAAGCAAATATTTAATATATCAAAAACAAAGTTTGATACATCTCTTCATCAAATTCCTACATTCAAGTCAGCAAAGTTTTTACAAGAGATAATACAATAATCAGATAATAAGATATAATAAAAATTATATAAAATCACTTCCAACGATTTCAACTCGGGATGACTCAGTTAAAAACCAAACCCTTCTTGCCATCTCCTTGTTAATCCTCCATAGCTAACCCTAGTAACATTTTCTTCATCAGGTCAAAAAAGGGCCACCCCAAAAAAACCCAACAAAAAAAAAAAAAAAAAATCGCAAACCCAAGAAAACTCGGGGGAACTGAACTCAGTTGAGTCATGAGTTAACCCGATTCTGACTCGGAGTTATAAATATATATAATTTTTTTTTTTTTTCTAACAGATACCTTAGCTCATGAGCAGATTGATTTGGTATCAGCCAACCCATGAAGCAACGGTCGAGATTCACCTAAGCAGTCAAGGTGGGTCCTGATGCCGACGTGGCAGTAGGACGATGACGACGACGACTCGATGGACGAGTTCGAGCGAGTCACGACTCGGAGGACCTCTTCGAAGAACGACTCGTCGCATGGAATCGTCAGGGGACCCTGGTTGGAAAACCCGTACTCTTCTTCGGCTTGTACGAGGAGCCGCTTGAAGATGGGGTGGTTCAGGTGCGTCGCGCGCACGATGAACCTCTTGCAGCTGGTCCCGACGCAGACAGCCACGTGTCCGGCGGGAACGTCGGTCGGCGAAGGCGGTGCCAGCGCACGCGCCGCCGCTATGCGCGCCTTCTTCCTCCAACGTTGGACCATCTGTCGGATCCGAACAATGTGTCGGATCTTGTTGCTATTTCCTATCCCTGGTGACATTTTTTTTTTTTTTTGTTTCTTGGGAGAGAGCGAGAAAGAGAGAGAGAGAAAGTGAAGGGCAAGAAGAAGAGAGTGAGAAAGTGAGTGTGGAGGAGCCAAAGAAATAGGCAAACGTTTGTTTGCTTTTGTAGAAAAGAAGAAGAAAAAGGGTGGAGAGAATGTTAACGAGTACTAGGTGGTTTTGACAACTTTGTTCAATATATATACACACACATGGTGTATGGAGGAAAGAGTGCTCTTTTAGAGTTTGGATAAAATTACAAGATTGTGCTTCTTTCTTCTTCTTTGTGAACATGACAAATTCTTTACCTAAGGGAATCTAACTCACAATCACAACCACAACCATCACATATTATATGTGTGTGTGTGTGATATTGCATGCACGAAACAACTTTTTTCTCTTACCACATAACTGATTTTTAGTTTTTAGTTTTTGTTCCTAGTACTATTTGAAGAGCTTCTTTTATTTGAGCTCCTACTTTTGGACGCCTAAAATATGGTCATTCTATTAAATCATAAATAGAAAATAGAAAACAGAAAACTGCTAATGATTCGGTCTTAAATTTTAGTTTTTTGAACAAAAAACTACCAAGTTCATCCCTTAACCACACAAAAATGTGCAAATTCAAATATCGCACTAATCAGTGATTGTTGTATTACGTATAAGGCTAAAAACAAGCTAAACTAAGTCAAGTATTAAAAGTTCAAGCTTATATATATAATTAGTACAAGTGAGGAGAAGGATTGAGGTCAACTTTTTTTTAAAAAAAATATCAATCAATTAACAACACTAAATTATAATGGACAATTTATTTCACAAATTATTGTAAAATAGTTTATAATTATGTTTAATATATACTACTATTTAAGAAGTTTTCCTTATTTGGACTCCTACTTTTGGATGCCGAAAATATCAACATTCGACTCACTTACAAGTTTTTAACTAACAAGATTAAATACATAAAAAGAAAACCGCCAACCGTTTGGTACTAAATTTAGTTTTTCAAAATGAAAACTATGAGGTTCATCCTTTAACTGCACACAAATTAAGTGTTGGTTTGGATACGGATGAAAATGCTGACGTCTGTATTTTCCTTCTTCTTCTTCTTCTTTTTTTAATTGAAAAGCACGTGAACATCTCCTACAGACCTGCCAGTGGGTCCCGTGCACAGCTACCTCTTTGAACTTCAGCATTTGTACTGAAATGTGTCACATCAATGGGTCCCGTGTACTATTCATGGGACCCACAAATCTCACTTTTTAGTAGCTTTTTCAATAAAAGTGGGTCCCATGGCACTATTTACACATTTAAAAATTATTTTGCTACAGTATTTTCAGTTTTCAACAGTATCCAAACGGACCCTAAAACAAATCTAGATATCCTACCAAGTCAATGATTACACATAGGGCTGTAAATGAGTTGAGCCGAATATTAAAAGTTCAAGTTTGTATATATAATTATTACAAGTAAAAAGAAGGATTGAGACAACGTTTTTTGTATAAAAAAGATCAATCAATTAATGACACTAAATTATAAAACTCTTGGACAACTTATTTCACAAATTATAGTAAAATAGTTTATGATTATGTTTAAGAGAACTAACCACTACTATATTATATGTAATCATTCAACTCAAAAACTTGTAAAAAGAGTTGTGAAATATAATTTTTTTTTTTCTACAATTTATTGAGATGATAAGTTGTGAGTGGCCAACAATCATTTTCACATTAACTCACTAATTTTAATTGCAAACCCCCTCACTGTGACACCCCAATTTGATTGATTGTGTGATGTGTACGGGTGTGTGATGAGTTCCACATCGGGTATTTACTAGGTAGATCCGGGTTTTATTAACAACTACAATGACCCTCAATTGTGACTAGTCCTTTTGAGGTAAAGCGCAGATGTGGTTAGCACTTTTCCTTGGGTCGTTACATATGGTATCAGAACCGGTCTGGTAACCCCGTGTGGGCTCAAAGACACTACCCCACAAAGTAGGCCCTAACGAGGACGTTAGGAATTTAAGTGGGGGAGATTGTGACACCCCAATTTGATTGATTGTGTGATGTGTGCGGGTGTGTGATGAGTCTCACATCGGGTATTTACTGGTTAGATCTGGGCTTTATTAACAACTACAAGGAGCCTCAATTGTGACTAGTCCTTTTGAGGTAAAGCGCAGATGTAACTAGCGCTTTTCCTTAGGTCGTTACACTCACAATTTTTACATTCGCAATTTGTTAAAAAGAAAAAAAGGTCGTCACTTGTTCTAAAAAAAAATATCTTATAAAACTAGGGCATGTGAGCTTTTTAAAATAAACTTATGAAATATATATGTATAGAGTTTAGGTACATGTAAAAAAGACACACACACACATATCTATTATATGAGACACGTTTTGTTTATATAATAAATACTATAAGATTTAAATTTATCGTACATATTTACTTCATGATAATTGTTTTTTACCATTAAATAAAAAAAATATTTTTCTAGTATTAGGTCAAATTTAGATCTAAATCCCTATTCGACAACAAAATAGACTTTACTAATTGAACTAACTAAAACTCACATTTATATTATAATAATAATAATAATAATATATTATTATTATTATTATTATTATTATTATTATTATTATTGAACTAACTAAAACTCACAAACTAAAACTCACATTTATATAATAATAATAATAATAATAATAATAATATTATTATTATTATTATTATTATTATTATTATTATTATTGCTCCTATAATTTTTGTTGTAAGATCAATGTGTACGTGATAGGTATTAGGAAATGAAATTAAAAAAATGATTAGATACCAATTAATTAATTTATCTGTATGATTATGTGAGACTTATGAGCATGACGATGGCATAGCATGACAATGGCCTTTAGACTTTGGTTACCAACATGCACACTGGTTTCAATAATTTTCTCTAAAATAAGTTTTTTTTTTTGGAAATATATTTTATTAATTTTTTGGCAATTTTTCTAACAAAAAACAAACATTTGGTGATGGGGACGGAGTAAGAAAATGTTCCTGTAATTTTATTTTTAAAAAACCATCGAGCAATTTTTTATGAGATACAAAAGTCATTTTAATTTTGAGTTAGCTTATAATCTTTAAACTTTCGGAGCAAATTTAACACTTTGAACATTATACGTACATATCCACCCTCAAGTTAGGTGCTAATTAATGATGGGTCTCACTCTCAATCTCTCAATATCTTTCTCATTTTTACCATTTTTTTTTTTCTAGTTTTTTGGTTGGATGAATGAGTTTGATCTCAACATGATAATCTTTAAAATTCTTTGCATTGCCCATCTGTTTAGGTGTTTGCCTATGGCAAACAAGTAACAATATTCAGCTCCTCTTTTGTAATATATAAATCATCTTAATTTGTTGTATTACCATATGACCGTGTCGTTGAGATCTTAATGCCATATATCCCAAAAGGTTTTGTGCAGTATGTGTGATACTAGAAGAACAATACAATTGCATTTCCAATTTTCAAGTACTTTGATATGATTTGATTAGATTCTGTGTCTGTATTTGCAATGCAAAACCCACATGCTATTCAAAATCTAAATCTAACTTGAATCGGCCACCTTAATTCCATGTGTAAAAGTTTCTAAAAAGATAAAAATAAAAACAAAAAATAATTTAATGGTAATTAATTTCAGAGAGACTTCGTGACTATTTGGATTCAACTGAAATGGTGTTTTAGGATTTGCTTTTTTTTTTTTTTCTGCACGCATTTCAAAGGGGATAAAATTTACTGTTCATGTACTGTTTTGTACTGTTCATATACTGTTCACGCACTATTTACGAGACTTACAACCACTTTATTCAGAAAAAAAAAATATTAAAAATAGATTTTACAATACTATTTACACATTTAAAAATTATTTTGCTATAGTTATCAATTTTCAATTTTCAATTTTCAACTGTATCCAAACGGAGAAAAGTTCATGCTAATCATTTCCATTTAAAGAATTAAGCATATAATTAGATACAGAAAATGACTATGATGCACTACCTATAAGTATATAAATCCCACCTAGCAACTTCGTGGATGACATGTACAACACAACTCATTATTATTAGCCGTTTAAAGTTGATTATAGTATAGAGATCTTTAATTATAAGAAGAGACTTCTAAAGCGTGCATTAGTTTTTTTTTTTTATGGAGTGAAATCTTTTCCATCTTTATTTCTCACTTTAGACTTGGTGTAATTCTTACTTTTACACCATTTAATAACGTTTTATTAAGCACAATAAATCTTTGATGTAATAATCAATCTATAAGTACTAACTTTACTCATAAAAAGGTTTAAAATATGTGTTGTGTATTTAAAAGTTAAACCCTTTTAATATACACCACTGACAATTTCTTTAAAATCTTATTCCCTCTCTCCGTGTATGTGTCAAAATACTTAGTATTCTCACCCAAAAAAAAAAAATTTATAATATTTTTACAAACTATTGTGTAGTAAGTTTTTATCTAAGTCAACCATTAACGTCACTTTTTCATTTACCAATAACAACTCACAACATCATTAGTTTGTAAATTTTTTTTTTAAGTTTGTGTTTCTAACATTACGCTTTTATTATTATATATATCAGATCAATGCACTAATTAAATTTTTTTTTTTATAAACAAAATTTCAAATTTAAATTCCTTTGAGTCAAAGGTAAGAAATTTTATGTTTGAACTAACTTAAGAGGGAATCTTATTTCTCAAATATAAAAATGGGGATCTGTAATTATCTTTGACTATCAATACAGGTGAAACGACAACAATGACAGTACAGCGGCTTGATCTCAATTAAGGGCATGGAATTAGCAATACTATGCTCCAACAGCAAGTAACAACAACAGCTATTTTCAATTTATTGTTTCCATCAATGTTCAACTAGGCAACAAAATTAAAGATGAAAGGGACAGATCCCAAAAATAATAATAATTAAATTGCAGTTACTTTCTAATTACTGGATTTCTTGTCTCCTCAGTATCTTATTAGCACAGTAAGCCTGATTAAAGTACAAAATATTGTAAGATTTAAGGAATATTTGCTGGGACCTGATGCTCATGGATTGCTTAGATTGGCTAATATAGATAACAGATCTAATAATAATTTTTGGTAGCAAAATTTTTTGAAGTCTTCGAAGGTAAAAAGTGACTTTTTTTTTTTTTTTTTTTTGAAAGTGTTAAAAGTGATCTTGCTGGTAGCCACTATGAAACATTTAATATTAAACCTAGGCAAGAAAAAAGGTAATCAGAATAGCCTACCTAAGTCAATGCCTTCCACTAATTGCGGCATTCAACAGCTTCCAAGAGGTTAAGGAATAAAATAAAGCTATGGCCTATGATGGGTTTCGTTTTGTTTGTAACAAGCCCATTCAATTGGACCAAGGGCCTTCTGACTTGTTGGTACTTGGTATGTACAAGTACAACACCCTCCGCATGATGGGCCATGTGACTAAAGTGAGAAGGCTTGGTTCTAATCATAATGAAAACCTGGACCAGAATAAAGCTACATTTTTTTATTATTATCATTGAAAATAAAGCTACATATAGTTTGTTCTTTCTAAGGACAAATTCTGGATACATATGATTCAATGATGCAAGCTGTAAATCACTAATTATTTTGTACACGCTATGTCATACATTGTCTTACAAACTCTAGCATTTAGTTAAAATTATGAAACACGATTTTAGTTATATGTCTCGAACATACCGTATGTAACTATCACCACTTTTCAAATATATATATATATATATATATATATATATGTGTGTGTGTGTGTGTGTGTGTGTGTGTGTGTGTGATTATGTGCTTCTGGATACAATTGCTTGAGGAAATCTTGGGTTCACTCTAGTGCACTAGACCCAAACCAAGTACCAATTGCTCCTATGGCCTTATTCACCTTATCTTGGTTGATGTTGTCTAGAATTGAAAACATAAGAGAGGTTACCTAATGACCTTCTAGACTTGTCTTGGGGATAATAATCAGCTTCATTTGTGGTTTGACTTTGACTCACTAGAGATAAATGTCATGGATTTTAAAACTGGAATGGTGAAAGAATCAAAAAATAGAGTGATTACCAGTTTTTTGGTTCAACCAGAGTTGAACTGATGGTTCGATCGATAATACCATAAATAATTTAATTAATAATTATATAATTAAAAAAATAAAACAAAAATAAATTAACTCATTATTTATCAAAAAATTATCCAATGCATATTAATAATTTAAAGTGAGTTTTCACACCTTATAATACCAATAAGATTATAAATAATTATATTAACATTGCGAAAAAATATTATTTTAATAACAACTTTTGTCTTTATATGTTTTACAATGTAATTGAGAATCAAAACGAATTAATTGGACTCCAAAATTAAATTGAAGCTATTTTTTAAATTAAAAAAAATCAAGCTGTTTTAATGTTTTGTTAGGTTCATATTTTTATGTAATTGGCATATCCTATGACAAAATGCAATTTACTTGTTTATCATCTGTCATTGTTTTTCACATCGTGTGCATAACATAATTGTTAAGCACTTTCAAGAAAGACATGTATGAAGCCAATCAAAACAGTAAATCATAGTTCGTGCTATGGTTTCTCAGGACTAGTTGTTTTTAGATAGGCTAGTGTATTTGAATATGAGTTCATTCATTGTATTCGGGTTATTATTGTATTGGGCTTACTTTTGTACTTGAGATTTTGTCATGGATTCACAAAAGAGGAGATTGTTAGGGTTATGTGTTTTGGTATTGTCAACCATGCCAAACCATGTGTCTTTTTTTGAGTTTTGATGTGTCTTGAAGTTGTAATTGAAAACCAAGTTCAGGACATAAAGTTTGCTAAAAAAAAAACACATTTTCAACATGTACCTCGATAGTAGCTCAATAAAAGCTAGAAACTTATTATCTCCTCGATAGAAGCTCGATAGTAACTCGATTTATTGAGATTTTGTTCTTGATAGCAACTCGATCTATTGAGTTTTGCGGATCAACAAAAGTTAGCAACACGAAAATCCCATAACTTATTCGTTTGAAGCTCGAATTGAGATCCGTTTGAATTGGTATTTAAAGGACATCATAAGCCATCTATTAGAAGGCTTTTTAGAAAGAGAAACACTTTGATTATGCGGCTAGAGTTTTGTAACTAAGTTTTCTCTATTTCACCAAACCAAAGAGTTTCAAAGTAGATTTGAAGATTCTATTGGTGAAGAAGTTGAAGTCATAGCAACCACCACAAATTTGCTACTATGAAAAAAAACCTTTAAGAGGTTCTTGAAGTCAGTTGGAGGTTCCAATTGTGATTGTGGGTGGAGCGTTCATATATTGAAGAGTTCAGATGTTTTGAAGTGGTAGAAGGTTTCTGCTGTAAGTTCATCTACTGGGACTGTAGAGTCTAAGGATAAAAGTTTTGTACTAGATTTGAAACTTTTCTTTATTATAGTGGATTGCCTTTTGGGAAAGTTTCCCCTCAGTTTTTTACTGTAAAACTAGTTTGTTTCATTAGATTACCTAGGTCATCATATTTTGTCTTATTTACTATTCTATTGTGCATGATTTTGACTTGATATTGATATTTGTTTATTTGAACAAGGTTTATTCATAATATATTTAATTAACAACTTGAGTTTAAAACTTGTTAATTCTATCAACTGAGATCTAAATTTCCAAACATGTTTAAATATAAATTATTCAATCTTTAGAGCAAATAAATATTTAATATAATTAAGTGTACTTTTTTAGATTACATCATGGCATCGTACAAAGAGATCGTTTGAGATTGGTTGAAATTTTCAAAGTGATCTTGCTGGTAGTCACTATGATACATTTAATGTTAAACCTAGGCAGGAAAAAAGGTAATCAGAATGACCTACCTATCCCCCCTCTGATGAAAATAGGGAGGATGGAAAATGACATTTTCCATTGTTTGGTTGAGGAGAGAAAACAAGAGAAGCAAAAAATAGGGAGAAAAATTTTACCTCTAGGCCCACCTTTTTTTATCCTCCCAATTTGTGAGGAAAATGAGAAGGGCAAAGTGTTGAAAGATGCACTTTACACAAATACCCTCAATTTAAGTTGCATTTCCCCCCCAGGTTTTTTACTGTGAAACTAGTTTGTTTCATTAGTTTTCCTAGGTCATCATATCTTGTCTTATTTACTATTCTGCTTTGCATGATTTTGACTTGATATTGATTTTTGTTTATTTGAACAAGGTTTATTCATAATATATTTAATTAACAACTTGAGTTTAAAACTTGTTAATTCTATCAACTGAGATCTAAATTGCCAAACATGTTCAAATATAAATTATTCAATCTTTAGAGCAAATAGATATTTAATATAATTAAGCGTACTTTTTTGGATTACATCATGGCATTGTACAAAGAGATCGTTTGAGATTGGTTGAAATTTTCAAAGTGATCTTGCTGGTAGCCAGTATGATACATTTAATATTAAACCTAGGCAAGAAAAAAGGTAATCAGAATGGCCTACCTATTCTCCTTCTGATGAAAATAGGGAGGATGGAAAATAGGGAGAAGAAAATAGGGTGAAAAATGACATTTTCCACTGTTTGATTGAGGAGAGAAAACAAGAGAGACAGAAAATAGGGAGAAAATTTTTCTCTCTGGGCCTACCTTTTTTTTATCCCCCCAATTTGTGAGAAAAATGAGGAGGGAAAAGTGTTGAAAGATGCACTTTACACAAATACCCTCAATTTAAGTTGTATTTTTCCCCTAGGTTTTTTACTGTGAAACTAGTTTGTTTCATTAGTTTTCCTAGGTCATCATATCTTGGCTTATTTACTATTCTGCTGTGCATGATTTTGACTTGATATTGATTTTTGTTTATTTGAACAAGGTTTATTCATAATATATTTAATTAACAACTTGAGTTTAAAACTTGTTAATTCTATCAACTGAGATCTAAATTTCCAAACATGTTCAAATATAAATTATTCAATCTTTAGAGCAAATAGATATTTAATATAATTAAGTGTACTTTTTTAGAATACGTCATGACATTGCATAAAGAGATTGTTTGAGATTGGTTGAAATTTTCAAAGTGATCTTGCTGGTAGCCACTATGATACATTTAATATTAAATCTAGGCAAGAAAAAAGGTAATTAGAATGGCCTACCTATCCTCCTTCTGAGGAAAATAGGGAGGATGGAAAATAGGGAGAGGAAAATAGGGTAAAAAATGACATTTTTCACTGTTTGGTTGAGGAGAAAAAACAAGTGAGACAGAAAATAAGGAGAAAAATATTCCCTCTGGTCCCACATTTTTTTATCCTCCCAATTTGTGAGGAAAATGAGGAGGAAAAAGTGCTGAAAGATGCACTTTACACAAATACTCTCAATTTAAGTTACATTTTTTTTTCTTCTCTCTTCTCTAGGCAGCAACATTGCCATTTTTTTTTTGGGCAACAACGTTGCTTCTTTTTTATTTTTCTGGGCAATCACGTTGCCAGTTACTTTTTTTTTTCTTGGGTGTTAACAATGCCTCTTTTTGTCTTTTGTTTTTTAAGGCTTGGGTGTGATAGTTTATTTTTACTTTTACTGTATGTGATTTTTTTTGGAACATGTTTTTTTTATTTTTATAAAAATATTTGGGTGATTGCTCTTTTTTGTGTGGTTATTTGTCATTTTTTTTATTTTGTATTATTCTTTAATAAGGGCATATGAGTAAATTTATTCAAACTCATTTTTTACATCCCCTTACTTTTCCACTCCCAATCAAACAGAAAGGAGAGAAGATAAAATTTTTTCTATCCTCTCACTTTTCCATCCTCCCACAATTTCCTACTCTTTCAATTTTCCACCCCGCCAACTAAACGAATCCTTAGATAAGTTGCTTGTATCTAATGTAAATGGTCTATACTACTATAGGCTTCAAGCCACTACTTTGGCCAGAGATAGAACTAAGATTCAAAGTCGAGAGAGATAAACATAATTTCTTAAGAGGGCAAATATAATTTTTCTTTGACTTATTTTTTAAAATATTAAATATATACATATTATTTAATATTTAAAAAAATCTTGGGGGGGGGGGGGGGGGAGGGCCCCCTTAACTTGTACATGGTTCTGGCCTTTGGGGCCAGTTTGTGACTTTGTTTTTGTTATATATATTCAAGCCTGTTAACCAAAAAAAAAAAAAAAATGGCCTACCTAATTTAATGCCTTCCACTAATTGCGGCATTCAACAGCTTCCAAGAGGTTAAGGAATAAAAAAAAGCTATGATGGGTTTGGTTTTGTTTGTAACAAGCCCATTCAATTGGACCAAGGGCCTTCTGACTTGTTGGTACTTGCTACTGGGTATGTACAAGTACAACGCCCTCCACATGATGGGCCAAGTGACTAAAGTGAGGAGGCTTGGCTCTAATCATAATGAAAACCTGGACCAGAATAAAGCTACAAATTTTTTTTTTTTTTGATTGAAAATAAAGCTACATATAGTTTGATCTTTCTAAGGACAAATTCTGGGTGCATCTGATTCAATGATGCAAACTGTACATCACTAATTATTGTTGTACACGCTATATTATACACTGTCGTACAAAATTCAACTTTTAGTTATAATTGTAAAACACGATTTCAACTGTGTGTCTCGTACACACAGTGTGTAACTGTTACCACTTTTCAAACATATATATATGATTACGTGCTTCTGGATATAACAGCTTGAGCAAATCTTGGGTATACTCCAGTGCATTGGACCCAAACCAAGTACCAACTGTATCTATAGTCTTATTCACCTTATCTTGGCTGATGTTGTCTAGAATTGAGAACATAAGATCAGTTACCTAATGACCTTCTAGACTTGTCTTGGGGACAATAATCAGCTTCATTTATGATTTGACTTTGACTCACTAGAGATAAATGACATGGTTTTAAAAACTAGAATGATCAAAGAACCAAAAAATGGAGTGGTTATCGATTTTTTGGTTCAATTGGAGTCAGACTGATGGTTTAACTGGTGATGTCATAAATAATTTAATTAATAACTATATAATTAATAAAATAAAACAAAAATAAATTAACTCTTAATCTCTATATATTAAGAGGGTTCAGAAAGTTAGTTATTATCTTTTTGACTTTCAAAAATACCCATAATTTAATTAACTTAACATTATTCCTAAAACATAAAAAATGAGGTTAAAATTGTAAATTGATAAAAAAGTAAAAATAAAAAGCCTACCCATGTTTATAAAACTAAACCATGTTTTATAAAACTTCCTGCTACCCCATTTACATAACCAAAACTACCCCATGTTCCTATAAAACTACCTCATGTTCTAAAAAAAAAAAAAACTACTCAAAGTTCATATTAAAAAAAAAAAGGGTAAACTACGTATTTGGTCCATATCCTTTACACTATATTTCAATTTAATTCTTAACCTTTCAATTGTGTCAATATGGTTCCTAACCTTTCAATGCCATATCAATTTAGTCCCTGTCATTATCTCTTAGATGAAAAAGTCTGATGTGTCAAACAGCTTAAATAAATAAATAAAAATTTGCCACATCAACTGCCACTTGGACTAACTTGTCAACACAATTATAAATTAGAAAAAAAAAAAAAAAAAAACAACAACAACAAGAGTAACTTTTGGGATCAAAATCCCTAACTTACGTCCATCAACAAAAAAAATTCCTTTTCCTCAATAAACAAAAAAAAAAATCCCTAAGTCACGAGTTCTTCACGTTTCTTAGTTTTTCACATTTTGTTCCTCTAAAGAGAAAGGTGAGACGCTACAAGGAGATGATTAAAATTTTTTGGTAATCTAAGTTTGGTCTTTGTCGCGATTTGTTTATGACAGAAATTATGGAGCTTTACCAACTTTAACATTTACCTTGTCCAAGATCAATACTCTTCTAAAGTGCCTTCTAATTAGCTATAAATTCATAAAATCCAAAAAACAATCATTTATCATCTCCTTGGGTGGGTTTCTCAAAAAAAAAAATTTATCTCCACGGTTGGAAGACATAAATTGCCAAATTTGTTTTTTGTTGTCAACCATTTATTAACAAAATTTTTATATTTTTGTTTTCCTTTGCGTTCATCCTTAAGGTTCCCTTTTAATTGTGCAGATTTTTGGGTAGGAGATAGAGAGCCCCAATTTCATTCACCATATCTAGTTCTCCAATTTGACCCTTCTGTGAAAACTCTTAAGCTAATCTCAGATTTGACCCTTCTATAACTTCTATCAAACAAAATAAGCAAAGATTTGATTTGAGTTTTTTTTTTTAAAGATTTGACAGGTGGCAATTGATGTGGCAAATTTTTTTTAAAATATTATTTAGGCCGTTTGACACATCAGACTTTTCCATCCAAGAGATAATAATAGAGACTAAATTGACACGACACTAAAATGTTAGAGACCAAATTGACATAATTGAAAGGTTAGAGACTAAATTGAAATATAATGTAAAAGATAGAGACCAAATATATAGTTTACAAAAAAAAATATATATCTAAAAAAAAGAGCCTCATTACACGCACAAAGCGTGTGATGAGACTAGTATTTATTAAAAATTTATCCAAGGCATATAAATAATTTTAAGTGAGTTTTCACACCTTATAATACTAATAAGATTATAAATAATTATACTAACATTGTGAAAAAAATATTATTTTTATAACAACTTTTGTCTTTATATGTTTTACAGTGTAATTGAAAATCAAAATGAATTAATTGGACTCCAAAATTAAATTGAAGCTATTTTTTAAATAAAAAATCAAACTATTTCAGTGTTTAAATATAAATTATTCAATCTTTACAGCAAATAAATATTTAATATTTTTTTTGAGAAAAAAAATATTTAATATAATTGAATGTACTTTTTTTAGTTAACATCATAGTATCATACAAAGTTATAAACACAATAGTCGAATTTTTTTTTTTAAATACAATATTTTTTACTCTCTTTAATGCTTGCCTGCGAAGGGACAGCAAATCAAAATAAAACATAGTATTAAAATTAACAACAAAACAACAGCCACCACTCATCACTTTTATACTCTCATTAAGTCATTAATTTCTACGCCTGTGTAAAACTAAAACCCATAAGAGAAACCAGAGGGCAGCAGATACCATCGGTGAAGGCAACCATCAGCTGCAAGCCTACAACTGAGAGATCACCACGGCAACGCTGACCTCCATGTCCAGATTGACGAGAGTCAAGTCCAGTTTTCCGATGCTGATGTCATTGTTGTTGAACAATGATGCACGGTATGGATACGGATACTGGTATGATACGAGTACAGGTACGAGGATACAATATTTAAAAAAAAAAAAAAAAACATAGGATATAGTATGTCAAAATACGACAATTATTTAATTTATTAATATTTATTTTTAGATATATATAAATAATTTTAAACATAAATTTTGTTTAGGTTTTAAAATTAAGTAACTAATCATGTTTGATAAACTAGTATACATAAGTAGTCCCAAAAAAAAGAAGCAGAAAAAACTAGTATACAAGATTTTTAAGAAAACATTATATATAAAAACATAATAAAATTTATATACAAGGCTGCAACAGTGCATCTTAATAGGCCCATTGAGAATAATATGTGATACAATTCAATAGATAATCCATATTCGGTCTCTCCAAAACCAGAAGTCCCAACTCCAAACTCAAAATCCCAAAGGGCTAAAACCCATTTGAAAAAAATTAAATTTTATTTAAGAAGAAGAAGAAGAAGAAGAAGAAGAAGCCCAACAACAATAGCAGCAACAAATAGAAGGAAGAGAAGGTAGGATTGAGTACAGCAATGCCACACCTAGTCTTTCACTCCTGCCACCACCACCACCCACCAATTCCACCACCACCACTCTTATGCCATCCCCACCCTCCATTCCTCAGAACCCAGAATCCAACGGCCTGGATTCACTCAGCAAGGCCCATGGGCCTACTCTCCTTGCAACCCAGAATTGGCTCAACCATAAGGTGCATGGCTAACCCAAGAAGAGTGAAGATGGTGGCCAAGCAAATCAGAAGAGAGCTCTCTGATATGCTCCTCACTGACAAGGTCTTGCAGTATGCTATTCTTCCTGAAGCTTCTTTGGGAGCTGATAGGTACCTTTCTTCCCTCACTACCATTAGCGATGTTGAAGTCTCTGGGGATTTGCAGGTACTCCATGCTTGTTTCCATTTGTGTTTTTTTTTTTTTTTTTTTTCTGGGTATTCTTTGAATTTGAGCTTTAAGTTTTTGTGGGTTGTGATAAAGTTTTGATTTTTGGGTTGTTCATGTGGTTCATTGAGTTTCCAAGTTCTGATTTTTATTGTTAGGATAGTGTACATTTGTGGATTTGCTAACAAATAAAATTTAATTTTTCCTTGTGTTGAGACCCTTTATGTGTATTGGAGTCATTTGGCTATTGGGGGATGATAGAGTTCTTAGGTGAGGGGGGGAGAAGTGAATAATTTCAATTATGCTTTGCTTAATTGTGATAAATTTAACTAAATGAAGCTACTGGGTTTGTTTTGGGAGGAAGCTGTAAGATTGGGGTTGAAGTATAGATTGAGGTAAAATGTGATGAATATTTATACCTACTCCTACTGCTACTTTAGTCATGCTTCTTGTTTGGATATAGAGGGCAATTGATTACTATGGAGAGATAACAGTAATTGGAAATGGCTGGTATGCAACATTTAGTTTTTTATTCTCCTCTATATATAATCAGTCTACATATACAAAAAGATGTGTAGCTGAGTCATACATTGGTTGTGTCATCTTTATTTCTTTTGCTAAATACATACTTTTAAAATAGTCAGGAATGGTCATTTAGCAGATATAAGCTAAATGCATACTTTTATGTGTTAGCTGTTATGGTTTATTTCCATGTAATATGTAATATGCCATTGCTTCGTGAGGGGTGCATATTTCAGTGAAGAAAGAAGGATAATTTTGCTTCCTGTATGCATTGCACATTCAGAGGATTAGAAACTGAATTTAATTGCTCTCCTGTTTCAGCATTGGTGATGCTGCTTTTCATTATGTAAAATCTTTATGGTTGCATTAGAAATTAATGGTTTATTTATATTTTAATAGGTGGTTAAAGTATATATATCTGTCTTCGGTGATGAAAGAGGAAAGGATCTTGCCATTGCTGGTTTGAAGTCAAAAGCTAAGTATGTCCGAAGTGAGTTGGGGAGACGTATGAAGCTGCGGCTGACCCCTGAGATACGATTTTTAGAAGATGAGTCTTTAGAGAGAGGAAGCAGGGTAAAAACTTTCGATAACATTGTTTCTATATGATCCTGAAGACAACTTATAGTTTCCTCTTGCTTTTTTCTTCTGATTTTTAGTCACAATTTCAAGACTTATGTTTCTTCTTAGAAAGTTTCATTAGCATCAAGTTTCACACAGTTTTTTTAAAAATTTATAAATGAGTTTCACACAGTTAGTCATAAGTTAACCTTGAGTCTATACCTCCACATAAAGGTTGTCACAGATGTTTGATATCTTATTTCTGGTTAGGTTACTTAGGCCATTAAGTTTTGTATAATGGCACAGGCATAAGCAAAGAATGTAAATTTGTGCGTTCTTGAAAGATGTTTCATATAGACTCAGTCCAGTGTATTGGTAGCAATTTTATGCACATCATTTTATTTAAGGCCAGGCCTCCTTTATTAGATCATCTTTTGGTCAATAAGCTAATTGATTTTTGTTGAATGTCTTGTTCTTGGTTTCCTTTGTCCATGCCTGTATGTGTTACATGTTTTGATTAAGAATGTAGCAAATGATGGCTATAATTATGGATTTGTCTGCTATTACTTAAGCAAACCATGTTGATAATGTACCACTGTCTCCTCTGCATTCAAGTTTTTAGGCCCCATGCAGTTAATGGACCTTGGGTACCATCCTACCATATAATCCTTGAGTATCCTGACCTATTACTGAGTTCATTTTATACATGATAGAAAGAAAGTATTCAAAATAAATTTTATCATGATAGGAAGAATCATGGCTGAGCATTTGCCTATCATCATACTTTCAGTTGTCTTTTAAATTATAATTTGGTTGTCATTCTTGGGTTCAGCAACTTAGAATTACTTTATCTATATAAGGGTCTTAGAAAATACTGATCCATTTAGTTTGACCTTTCAGGTGATTGCAATATTAGACAGGATAAAGAATGAGAAAGAGCCTAAAGCAAGCGAAGAAGGAGAGCAATTTGATTCATCTGATGCTTCTCAAGAGGACAGAGACTGGGAGGGCGATGACCCTGATGAAGACATCATATATGTAGATTAGTTGCTCCCTAGTTGCTCCACATGTGACCTTTTTAAAGTGGGGTATGCCTTTTCTTGTTCACAGGTTAGTCTATTTTTATGGATTTAGAGTGAGCAGCATCCTGTAGGTATTTTCTATCTTTTATAATCATTGATTTAGTTTTAGCTTTACACATATGAAGCGCCCAAAAAAAAAAAATATCTTATGCAATACCACTTCTTCACTAAATGTGAGTTGTAAACTTGAGTGAGTTTGGATGTGCTTTGCTGATTGCTTATTCATTTAAAGTACTATAAAAGAGGAGGGGGTTTTATTTTTTGTGTGAGGCCTGCCTAAATGAGCTCAAAAGGCCCAAAAGGCTGGCTTTTTTGCACTAATCAAATGCACAATTTCAAGATAATTCTGCTATAGCTTAGTATAACTATGCATCCCCAAGTCTGAGTTTACAACTTATGGCTTGCAATTGCATACAACTTTGTGATGGTGTGTGAAACAAATTTCTCAACAGTGTCATCCTAAGAGGTTAACAGTATTCTGCATTTGAAACATAGGATATTTCTTCAATGAAACCGTTGAATGGGTTAAAGAGGTGTATTGTATTATAATGTAGTGATTGGTATATGAATAACTCTCATTTTCACCAGTACTCTGAATGACTCTTGGCTTTTTTGGGATTGATTGTGACACTGCCATGATATGAACACACGAGGACCCCTGATTATGAGTGACCAAGAATATAAAATCTAAAATTGATCTATTTTTTGCAGGCTGAAGACTTAAGCCGTAATGCTCCAGGACAGAAGCAAGTCTTCCCATGCAGCCCCATCATCTGAATTATTTGACTTCAGCCATGTCATACTGCATAATAACCCAAAGTTTTTTGTTGCTGATCTTCTGGAATAGTTCATGTATAATATGCTCTTTTGATTACCTTGTTTACAATTAGTGCAAGCATTATGTTTTGTAAGTGCTAAGCTTAGGGCATATCGAAGTTGACAGTACCCTTGAATTTAATTTAAATGGTCAAATTGTCACAAAATTGCCTGTCCGCTTGCCTCCCCACTCCTTCCTCTTTATGCCTTACAACTTGTTGCTAATTTATAAACTTGAGTCGCCCTGTATTTAAGTCAGTCTTTTGCTTCCTAGCTTTCCAGATATAGACATTGTGTATGGTCGAATACGAAACTCTAAATCTGGTTTTAACATTCCTTTGTGAAAACACATGGCCTGGGCATACATCCATATATGTGAGCTTAACTGCCCACTCCTGGTCATGGAGATCAATTTTGGGAGAAAGAGATGTTTTAGTAAAATGAGCTTGCATGAGAATTGGGAATGGGATCAAATGTGATGCCCGGGAAGTTCACTGAAGCTCCTTCAAAGCAGACCTCTTCTATCACTCGGGTATCTGATTTCATCCTTCCAAACTCTTCCCAATGGGATTGAGCTAGAGGCCACAGCAACTCATGTTCCACAAATTCACTATCCTCACTACAAATGAACCGCATCATGTGGGTTACTAGCATCAACAGAAAATTTACCATTAAAAATCAGTCAATTGGGACAACCAAGAGGGCAATATTCTATCATACAGGACCATTTTCCGAAGTTGAATAGTGTGTGGAAGCTTATAAACCGGAAACTCAGTCAAGAATTTTTTATGGAAAATGAAAAATGACGCTTGAGCATTCTCTCAACTAGAATTTGGTGCTGTACTCCAGGTTCTAAAAAGGTGATGTTAATTGTCAGAACCGGAATCCTTAGATAATCTCTTTGCAGCAATATGTTATGATGTTCTTACGACTAATAGAGTCCTCTGCAAATAGCAAGTGGCAAAAAAGCCGTAATTCAAAAGCTAAACCTTGGATCATCAACTTTTCCTCCTCCACTATGATATCATTGAAGTGGGCTGCTCTGCTGATTATGTCAGCGTACGAGGGATGGTGCTTTTCACATGTCACGATTGAAGAGATACAGTAAATGTTATCAATCCAATACGAACTTTACGAGTCTTCCTCACTGGTCCATTGCAGCAATTGTTTACTGGAGTATGTGCATGCTGATGATGCTGCTTTAAGGTATATGGGAATATAGATGCTTTTATGGATGAGAATGGGAAAGAGTAGTACTCAAGTTTAGCAATCTCCCTTGAAATTGTAGTTCCAAGGTCATGTTCATGAACGCATGGGTAGGATGAGCAAAGGGACAATTTTTTTTTTCTTTCTTTGGGTTGTGTATATCACACAAACTATTTTGCGGAGAAAATTGAAAAATAACACCAATCCCCAAATAATTTCGTTAGTTAGCAATGTTTTCAAACTATTTACTATTAGCATCTCGAGTTTAAGAGACTCGATTTTGCTGTAAGAACTCAAGCCTAAGAGACACAATTTTAGTGTTTTGATGTAGATGATGTTGTTTTTTAATCCACGTGGAATCCGCTTGGAACTCAACCCTTAGAGGCTCGAGTTTGAAATCAACCTTAAAAGCAAAATTCCCTAACATACGCTGACTTCACGCTCTCATTCACTCACACTCTCACCACTCTCAGTCGTTCACACTCCCCACTCTCACCACTCTCATTCCTTACTCTGATTCTTCCTCTACACTCTCAATCTTTCCTCATCATCCACCAAATTCTTCTTCCTTAGTTCTTCCTCACTTAAACCCTAAATCAAATCAACACACTCCAAGCTTCCCCTTGTACCGAAACCCACACACTCACCCAAACACTCTGGCTAGTGGTCACCAAGGGCGGAGGGAGAGGGGGCAGGTGCCCCCCCTAACTTTCAAATTTTTTTACATATAATTATAATATAGTACACTAATATGTTCTGGAATATGGAGTGGATGAAGTGGTAGTCTGGTAGAGGAGAAAAGTAAAAAGAAAAGTCAAAAGTGAAGATAGAGATCAGAGAGAAAGGAAATAATATGTGTGGAGGAGAAAAAAAAGAGGAAAAAAAAATAAAGAAATGTGTGGATGAAGAAAAAAGAGATAAGGGAAAAATAAAATAAAGAATAAGAAATTAAAATTAAGAAATGTTACCACAATATTTTCACACTATTTTTACAATAAATCTTAAGTGTAGGGTAGTTACTAGCTAATACTAGTGAAAAAATAATAATTTAAGTGGTGTGTTCAAATTAAAATCAATAACAACTTATTACGCATGATTTGTTGTGAAAGTATTGTACAAATGTTGGGAACGTGACACTTCATATTAACATTAGATGATTTTACAAGTCATTATATTATTGCCACAAGTGCTTCACTAGATTTGTTAAAAAAATATCATTGGAAAATTAAAACTATTACTGTTAGGTTTTGTTATTTTTATTCCTAAATTTAACACAAAAACTAAACTCACATTATTTTTTAAAATTATATATATATATATATATATATGTTTAATTTGAATATTCTTAGTTAAAAAAACTTAAAATATATATTTTTTAATTTTTATTATTTTAAAAAATTAATTATATTATTTATGATGTCATCGGTTTGACCATAGGTCCGACCAAAAAACGGGTAATCAGTCTCTTTTTCGGTTCTTTTATCGTATTGGTTTTTAAAACCATGATTTTATGTTAGATTTTATATGGTAATTACATTAGCATATAGTTGTTTATTTATTTTGTTATTAATATTGATAAATTTTTTTAAATTCATTTTTTTTTAATCTTGTCTTCTAATCTTGCCCCCTCTGACCTAAATTCCTAGCTCCGCCACTGGTGGTCACCCTGCCTTACTGAAACCCGCTAACCAATAGTCCTAACTTTTGGACCACTGAAACCCCTTACACAGTCTATAGAAGCTCATGAAAAAGGAAATCCATTTCTTTGTTAAATGCTTAAATTATGCATTTTTGTTTTGTGGGTTTGAATTTTTTTTTATGCTTTTTTTTGTGTTGGTGGGTTGAACTGTTGATATATGATTAAATTTGGTTTGATTTCATTGAGGAACATTGATCCAGGATTGAGCTATATGCAAGTGATGAATTGAAATGCTTGCATCTGAATGTGCTACTATTGCCCATAAGTTGTTTGATAGAATTCCTAACTCTTTATTGTTTTGGTGTGAGAGTTTTATTAGCTAGAGTCGTATGGTTTTGGTTGTCAAAAGTTGGTTTCATGCATTTGAATGATTGAACTCATTTATTCAACTCTGACCAGTTAATGGAAAGGTCATTCGGTTGGGTAAATCCTCTTATTCTTGTTTAGTTGTCAAGAAAATTGATTTTTGACTGTTTGATAAAATGCGGGTTTGAAGTTTTTTTATTTGGTTGCCCAGAAAAAATGAAGCTAAGAGGAAGAGAAAGTTTGAAGCTTGACCCAACTTTAACTAGGCTTAATATTATTATTGTTGATTTATCTTTATTACTCAATTCTTTGTGGTTTGAATTGGGTTCTTGGAAGTTGGTTTGTTTTGTTGCCAAGAAAATAGGAGAGAGTAATGAGAGGGAAAGACATTCTTGCAACTCAACTTACCTTAATTAGTCTCAATATTTTTTTTATTGTTAAGTTATACACCTCGCTCCTAACAGGTCTTGAACTCATGATGTCACCCTCTACCTCAAACTTATAAGGGGAGGATGTGCTAGTTGGAAAGAGTTCATTGGCCTTAATTAGTCTCAATATTATGTGGGCTAAGCTTAAATATGTTGTTTTCCAATCATTTCCCATCTTTTATTAGCTACCCAAAAGGGTTAGTGATATATGTTTCTGGGTTTAGTTTATTTTTGGTGAACTTAAACCTTTGCTTTTGCTTTTCTTCAGAACTTAATTTAGAATCATAACTCATCTCCAGTTAGTTAACTGTAGGTCCTATTTTTTTGTATCACAGTACATCAATACTAAAGAAAGTATATTTGTTGGATTTAACAATCTTCTCCTTTTCCCACAACTGATCCACGGTAGACTAGCAAATTATTAATAGAAGATAAGGAACATGTCATTAATAATTTTCCTTTATTTTCTGTTTAGATATATTTTTTTAATGATATTTGTTATGGGCAAGGTTTGGGTCTAGTGCATCAGATCATTGGACCCAAACATTATAGTCATATAACCATTTTTAACATATTGTGGTCTTTTGTCTTTAATTTCCTACTAGATTGAGGCCAAGGCAATTGTAGATTGGTAATTTATGTTAAACAATTCTTGTGCAGTATGTTAAACAATTGTAGATTGGTAATGTATGCTAAACAATTCATACCTTGCAAGTCACTCATTTATCAGATTCACTGCTTATCATTCTTGTGCAGTATGGCTACTGCGAATGCCAACGAGATTGATGATTCGGTGTTGCCTCAACAAGCCTAACATTAGTCAAATGCTATTTGGAATGGGCAGGTGAAAATTTGACTAAAACCAGTTGTTATGTTCTGAATTTTATCATTCATATGATACCCCATTTCATTCATAGAATGTAGACACACCTTTTTACTTCTTGAATTTGGATTGAGTTCGGCAAGTTGTACTCAAACCAGATTGCTTGTGTTATAAAAACTATTTGAATTGTTATGAAATTTGTGTTGCCATTCTAGCAAATGGTAGGTAAGTCAGCTTTAAATGATGTGTAAACATATATATGAGTTCAACCCAAATAAATAAATAAATATATATGACAAAAATTATATTATATATAACATTATGTCATATAACTTCTCGTAGTATAACTTTATGTAAATTCTATATTAATTCATGGTTCCATCGTGTGCAGGATTCGGGGGAACTTACCTGCCGCAGTCATAACGAGGAGTTTGAAAATCTAGAGCCAATGGTGGACAACCGTGTGGTTAACATAATTAAGGGAGTTGGTTTGGAGGGACTCCTAAGGACCCCAAGTAGAGAGATTGATCATGGGCTAATAACGGCCTTGGTGGAGCGATGGCAGCCCGAGACTCACACCTTCCACATGCCACATGGTGAGGTAAACCATCACGTTGTAGGATGTGAAGGTTCTTTTCGGGCTTCCTATTGATGGCGAGGCTGTTGTCAGGAGCACTGCCTTCACTTGGAGGCACTTGTGCCGCGACTTCCTTGGCTTTACAGTCCCTGAGGATAATACGGTGGTGCTGCAAGGCCAGAGGATTCTCATTAAACGGCTTTTCGAGCAAGTTGCAGTTCCATTGCTGCCTAATGCTGAAGAGGATTAGGTGTGTAAGTATGCACGGTGCTACATTCTAGCGCTACTAGGGGACACAATCTTCATAGATAAGTCTAGCGATAAGGTGCATCTAATGTGGGTGCAGTTGTTGGTAGACCTTTGCAACCCACGAATATATAGTTAGGGAAGTGCTTGTCTTGCATGGTTGTACAAAGAGTTATGCAAGGCAATCGATAAGACGGCCAATCAGATTGGTAGGTCTTTACTGTTGGTCCAGTATTGGGCATGGGACAAGTTCCCATTTTTGTGTCCAAGGGTTGAGCGTGGCCTGCTAGTAGGTGCTTATGGTCCACTAGTGCGTGCTCCATTTTCAATGAAGAAAGTCTCTACCTCAAACACCTTATATATATTTTGTGATCATTACCTAACCATGTAACTACTCTATGGAAAAGACTTTATGATCCCACTTTGCCACTCTTCGCTTATTATGGCTCCAAGTATAACGGTCCAGTTTTTTCATTTATATGGCAGTGTGACAGTATGGTTGATTATATTATAGATTGATTACATTATAGTTTTAATGATGAAAAATTTTTAGAATGTGTTTCTGGGATTTTAATCATAAGAGTATGTTTGTAGGAAAGTTGTAGATATTGATCCCCTCGTTCTTGATTATAGGTAGTTGTGGGTCCCAAGCAAGAAAAACAGATCCTCAAACATCTTTTTGCTCGGGTATTGCTAGAAAATAACTTCAATGCTGCTAGACTAGGTACCAGAATGTGTTTTTTGACATGTTTAGGAATAGGATATAGCTTTGGTGAGCTTTGAAATATACACTTTGTAATTGTCTCTTACTCGAAAAAATGGAAAGTTGTCTAATGTGATGACTACTTGTTTTTTGGCTGCTGTAGGTGTTTTGGCAATTGTATGGAGCTGAATTAAGTGACCTTCCTACGTACTGCATTGCAGGGAGGGCAGCGCGGACGGCAAGGGTGTTGCTTGTATGTTTCCACCTAGTAGAGAAACATACACCGGATCATGTCGTTTGGCAGTTTGGGATGGTCTATGAAATTCTCCAACATATTATTACTGATGTAGTTCATGGGATAGACTTAAGGGGGAAGGTCAATATCGATTGGAGGGTGAAACATTCTGGGCATATCCGAGATTGGAGTAATTGATTCAAATGGCGGTGTCATGCAGTGCTTGATGTATGCCTCTTGACCATGAGTACTTCGATTGGTTCCATAGGGTAACTCTGAGGTTCATCGATCACAATGGCGCTAAAATGATTATAATGGTAATTAGCTCATTTTTTCTTGGGATATGTTTGCAAGATAGGTTTGTGTGATAAGTTCTTTCATTTCTCCATGTCTTATTTAGTCTTGGAATTTGACAGATTGGAAATTGGGATATATCTTTTGATTTTATTGCTTTCTAAGTTAGGCAAGGGAATTTGTTTCCTTGGGAGCCTTTTGCATTTTGAGTTAGGCCATGGACCCACCCCATGCCGACCATGTTCAAAGTGAAGCTTAGCAACTACATATGCATGTGCAGACTGATCAGGCTATTGGGTTACTTGCAGAGCTAGAAAGTTGGCTGAAAAGCACATTGAAGGCATCTCCTTGTGGGACAGGTGGTCACAAACATGGACACAAAGCTAGCCATGAGGCACCTGACTAAGGACATGCAAGACCTCCTCCTCTACAAACTAAATATTATACAACACAGCAGAAGCTTAAAAAAAGGTAGCTGACAAAGATTGTAACTGCTAGTTGATAATACAGCATGTCTAATGTAATTGCTGGTTGACAAAGATTGTAACTGCTAATAATTTGATGTTGCATGCGTAGAAAGATAGACATTAGTCTAGTATTTTGATGTGAACAAGTGTACAAAATTAGGCATTTCTCTAGTATTTTGATGTGTCATATTATGTGAACAAGCAGTGTTTGATTATGAATATACAGGGAAATGACTTTTGTTTGAAATGGCTTTTTTTTTTAATCCAGTGGACCTTGAAAATTCACATAGAGAGTTATGTCTTCTAAAAAAAAAAAAAAACTCAGTGGAACTTGACTTCTACAAATCGAGTTTGAGTGACTCGATATATAAATCAAGTTTCACATACTTGATTTGTACTAGGATTTTTTTTTCACATGCAGACAGAAACACCAGAAACACACAAAAACAGCAAACAACCAGAAACAGAGAAAACAGAGCACACCACTCCCACATCTATTTTTTTTACTAAGTGAAATAGATTAGTAAGAGATAAACAGAGTTCAGTTGCATTGAAAAAAATGCACAACGCAACACTAATCCAACAAGGACAATGGATAGAGAATAGTTCGATTACAATACATTGGATAGAGAATACTTTGATTACAAGTACATTATAAACAAAATAATAATTGTGCCGATACAACATAGCCTAGTTTGATGAGTGCACTTGTCCATAATGAAGATAACCACAACTTCCAGTTACAATGCAATTCCAAAATTGAGTCTCCGTTTGCCTAACAAACATTTAAATATGGTCGTTAGTTCCCAAAAGCAAAGAACAAAAATCAGATCAAATTGTATGCAACTTATCTACTTTATACAATTCGATCTATACATCTCAGCTAATTTATACAATCCAAGCATATTACATAAAAACAGCACTTACCTAGTTTGTAACATCATCGCTTGTTGAAGCCATAGGGAATTGGGACATCTTCTACGGTTATGCCCCTCTTCATGACACATTCTGCATTGCTGCTTCTGTTGAATCTCCCTCAAGTCTAACTTTTCCCTTCGGCTTCCTAGTTCTTGTCGTACCCCATCCATCTCATTCCTTATTCTTGATTTCATGGGTCAACCTTTGGCCTGAAACAGATTTAGGTCAGGCACCCACCGTGGGTCGTTAACTTCCTTCCACAATGACTCTGACTTTGGCACCACAAATTGATGTGAATATGTGTGAATGACACTGTCCAAACTATAACATGGGTCTACATAGCTGGTCGGATCAATTCGCAAACACTAAAAAACTCTAATTGCATGTGAACAAGGGATCATAATATTTTGCCACTTTCCACAACCATATGTTCTAGCCACTATGTTTATTTCATGAGTATAATTTCCGTCTCCACCACTATAGTTGTTGTATGGGGTAACTACTTGATTAAATGCCCTCATAGAGTGTCCTGCAGATTTAAGCCATGGATCCCTAAGGCATATTTACTCCACACCTTACCTTCAGAGAGATCAGAAGTAATTTCTTTATGTCGATCATGGAAATATGCCACAAGTTTGCATCAAGTGAACTCAACCATTGTAGCAATAGGCAAGTTGCGGGCATGTTTAAGTACCCCATTAAAGCACTTCGAGATATTGGTTGTCATTGCCCCATAACGTCTTCCACCATCATATGACTGGGTCCACGTGTCTAGATCCTCGCTCATTAGATATGTGTATGGCATATAGTGTACATGATTGCCTTTCTTTGTTTGTACCATCACATTACTCCTCAGGGCATTAATCTCGGCTTCCTTAATGGTTTGCATTATAGACTCATATTTAGCTTCCTAAGTAGCACATCCAGCTTTCAAGGCCAATACCTTTACAATCGACACCTGAAATTGTGCGTTGAAGTTGCTAGCAACATGTCTAAGGCTATATTTGTGAAATACCTGTAATCTTCCATCATCACCTCTAGGCCATGCTGTAATGACATTTTATATACTGGCATGTCGATCAGAATTAATGCAAATGCCTTCATCAGGTATCACATGCCTCATCAAAACCTTCAAGCACTCTAAAAACCACCCCTAACTGGACCCTGACTCTTTGTCCACAATGGCAAAGGCGAGAGGAAAAACCTTGTTGTTAGCATCGGTTGCCATTGCAACCAACAACACCTCTCGATATTTACCATACAAATGGATCCCATAAATACTGATCACTGGCTTGCAATATCTGAATCCATCAATTTGTGGATCGAATGCCAAAAATACATAACGCAGTAATGTAGTACCAGCTATGCTCCCCAGTATGGTGTGATAGAAGTACTGTGTACCCGGATCCTGATCCAAGTATTGGGTACTAGTTACCTTATAGTAAGAAAACTCATGATTATACTTTGCTTTAATGATGTCCTAGAGTTGATTAATACGAGCACTATGATCCTGTTGCAATTTCGGAACAATTTTTGATGCAACAAAATTAGAATCCATCATTCTACCGTCTCTTCGTAGGCTAGGGGTATGCAACTATGAGGACCCACATAAGACATGACCATCATAGACCATTAAGTTTAGGCTTCATAATTGCCCTAACATACCACTTGCATGACTCATCAATGCATGTTGCGCACAATTTACTTTTGGTCGACCTACTGATTGTAAAATTTCTATTATCCTTTGCTGTGTAAATTATCAATGCACGCTTCACCACATCTTTATTTGCAAAATTCAACCATTTACTAAAAATCATCCCCTCTTGCCAAGTACAAGCAAATGGTATCTGTAAACATGAAAGATCAACCATATTTTCCTAAGTATTTGTGTAGAATGATGAGGCAGGAGGTGTGTAAGCAATGATCGTATTTGTAACATGCTAGACACCAATATCATCGTTCGCATCACTTTCATCACAATCAACCATATCTTTGGCATGAAAATTTGGAGCAACTTCTTGGTCATTAACATCCCTATCAAAGTCGCCTCGCTCAATCCTCTCTTCGTACTCATCTATATCATCAAAATTTTCACCATTATTGACAGCATGATCTTCGTTTTCGTCTTCCTCCCCTAAATGTGTCTCTTGAGGTGGGAGTGTATAGCCACCCAATGAAGTGCATCTATCATCTAGGGTTGTAAAGTGTAAAGATGTAGTTGTTTGTTGCACCTCCTTGGCACCAACTTCTGCAAGTGGCTCCGAACTGACGTACAACTTAGTAGCATTTACTTGGGGCAATTTATGCATCCTATTAAACATGATCTTCACATGTTTGTCTTCTTTGATCGTCATATACTTGTAATATATCCGTTCATGGAGGACTTCTTGTGGGTAACGGTAAATAATCTTTATGTCATAAAAAGCAGAGTTCAAATTCAATTCTTCCTTAATTTTCATCTTCAAATCATTCAACACCTTCAACTTACAATGTATCACCATATAATAGCACTCGATACCCGACCCTTTAAATGGGAATCCATCAATCTCGTCAGGATTGAGAAGGGGTCCATCGTAGTATATATTTATATCAATCATCTTCAGTTGTGATCGTGAACCTATTAGAGTCCAATGTAATATGTTAGTAACATATTTTATCTCTTTCATTTAACATCAATTACAAAACCTTTTATCTAGTCAAAGTATAAAAATTACAACTTGTTTCAACATATGCATATACAAACACACCCCACATTTGCATATACTCACCCCACATCACATACAAACACACTCATTATCATTTCATACTCAAACTTGGTTTAAAATTTTACATGCCTTGTTGGGTCTTTCCTTTGAAACAAGAAACTTTGATAGAAACCCTGCCCAACAAAAAAAAAAAAAAAAAGCAAACAAAAAAAACTAAAGATGCAACTGCAAGTGAATTTGGTTGTTCAACTATGACAAAACTTACCCCCATTACAAAATTTCAAATCATTCTAACATAAGTTTTAATAAAGAAAAATATCAAACCAAACCAAAAAAAAGAGAGTCATGATCCATTACATACCCATGATAAAAACCTAACAATACTAATACATCTTAAATAATTTTTACTTTTTATAAAAACCTAGCAAATATTTACCCTAACAACTAAATAAATATAAACAGTATTTAGAATAATATCTTAAAAACCTCACTCAATAAATCAATGAAATTGTTAGAAGTTCTAAAGTGTAGATATATACCCTTACCTGAAATGTGGATTTATGAGTTGAGTGTTAGCATTGTATGAGAGAGAGAGAGAGAGAGAGAGAGAGAGAGAGAGAGAGAGAGAGAGAGAGAGAGAGAGAGAGAGAGAGAGTACGAGAATAGAGAGAGAAACTTCATTGCCCGAGAGACCCACTACAGAGAAGGAGCTGGGGTCTAAAGTGTACTTTATGTGAAATAGGGACCCATCAAAAACTACATGGATTAATATCCACCAGACTTTGCAAATTGAGCCTTTAAGGCTCAATTACACTTTAAGAAATCGAGCCTCTAAGGGTCGATTTCAAACCTGAGCCTCTAAGGGTCGAGTTGCAGGCAGATTCCACGTGGATTAAAAAACTACGTCATCTACATCAGAACATTGAAATCGTGTCTCTTAGGCTCGAGTTCTTAGGGCAAAATCGAGTATTTTAAACTCGAGATGTTAGTTTAGTAAATAGTTTAGAAACTTTGCTAACTAATGAAATTGTTTGAGGGATTGGTGTTATTTCTCAATTTTTTCCTATTTTTATGGCTCAAAAATCATGGTCACAATTTCAGTTATTTTTTGGGATATGTGTAAATTAGTCTATGCAATAAGAATTCCCCTTTGTTTTTTTTTATATTTATTTTTTAACAAAGCTGTGATGTAATGGGACAGACCTGTGAACCCTTCCTGTTGTAATGTGACAAACCTGTGAACAATGGGTCAAACCTGCATGAGCCAAGGTTTCGTTTTTGAGTAGGGGAAGGGCCATTAGTCCACATTACCAACAATATTGCTGATATTTGAAAGGCCAATTATAAAAATAAAAATATGAAGTATAGAATCTTGCTAAAATTTTAACCTCAAACAGGAGTATAATTTTTAGTACTAAAGAACACTCATCTAGCTTACCTGTAAAATTCAGGAAAAATTATATTTTATTACTCTAAATTATATATCAAATTATATTTTGCACTATATATTTTTTAAATGCACATTTTGTACTCTAAACTATCACACTTATCATACTTTATACCTATTATTATTTTTGCTGTTATATTAGACAAAATCCTACTGCACATAACACAAATGCATCTTATTTAGGTAAAAATAATAATTAAAAAAAAAAAACCACCCTTCTTCAAAATCAAATTAATTAAAGCAAAGGCCCATCTCTTTGTCGTGTGCGTGCCGACTGCCCTAGCCTCTCCTCAAATTCAGATTCTCGCAAAAGTTTTTTTTTTTGATAGGACTCGCAAAAGATTTTAATCTAGATTTCTGCAAGGGGAAAAAAATGGTATTAAACCAGATTTACACATGGCGTCCAATAATGACTGTTATTGCGCCGTGCTCAAATAAAGAACATATTAAGGGATAAGTTCAAAACAAAGCAAAAGCCAATTGTAATGATAGTCAAATTTATGTAGGCCACCACGCCATTAATGAGATACTAGGCTGCTATGACTATGACTCAGTCTGATCCTCTTCTTTTCTCCTTTTCTTTTTCTTTTTAAAAATATTTTAATTGAAGTATATTTATATGTGTGTGAAGCTCTCCCGAAAGTTTTAAAACCAACTTTTATTCTACTACACCCACTTATAGAGCGACAAATGCACAAAAAATATGCGGTAGTTTACATGTTGATCCTGTTAAAGTACGGTCTCTATATAATATCAACAATGATGCTGCTATTTGTGGGTCAATTATAAAAAATTATAGAATCTCGCTAAAATTTTAACCTCAAACAGGAATACAATTTTAGTACTAAACAACACTCAACTGGCTCACTCATAAAATTCAGCAGTGAAATATGCTTAATTCAGTCTATGAGAGCATTAAAAAAATTATTTACATTTAAATCACACTTTCTTACCATACCTTCCTCCGCTTCTACTATAAATTCGACCTTTCCATATTGGTTTAGCAATAGAATCTGCAAGTTATAGATTTCGTAAGTGAAACACACAAAATCAAGCAGGAGCTCTTCTTCTTATTATTCTTTCTATTGAAGATCACAAAAAATCTTTTCCATTTTTATTCATTCCTTGTATGAATATTCAGTCAACCCTATGTTTGTCTTCTCTATATATACAAACCCTTTAGTCCCTCCGCCTCTCACCACAAAACCTTTGTGTAAAATTCATAGCCATTAACCTCTTCTTTGACATTGTTTCTCTATATTTTCATAACGGATAAAGTTGAAGTACAAAATTAATAATTTTACTCAATATCTTTTTATTAAATATGAGTTTTGACAAATTTATCATTCGATTACATTTTTTTCTTATATATTTCATACTTGCAAAAATTTAAAAAAATTATCAATAAATTGTTTAAATTACAAGTTTGTAATTTAAAATTATACATAAAATATAAATTTATAGATAATATAATAAATAATATCTAATTAACTGTTTATTAATAAAGTAAATATTAAATAGGGTTAATTTTTGTAACTAAATTTTCTCTTTTCATTCCCTTTCAATTTCTTCTTTGTTCATCAATGGCTCCATATTTTAGAAAACGTCCATCAGATGTCACTAACCAATCTCCAATCACGTTGGAAGGTTCAATCTTCTTAGCCAATGGTCATATCATTCTCTCCCAAGTCCCTGATAACATCACAGCCACCCCTTCACCATACACAAACATTGACGAATCCATCACCAACGTTGGTTGCTTTGTGGGCTTCAATGCCAAGGAGTCCACTGACCGACATGTAGTTTCCATTGGTAAACTTAAAGACATAAGGTTCATGAGCATATTCAGGTTCAAGGTTTGGTGGACCACACACTGGGTTGGTTCCGATGGTAGAGACCTAGAGAACGAGACCCAGATGGTGATTCTTGAAAATTCTGATCTGGGTCGTCCTTATGTTCTCCTTCTTCCTCTTTTGGAAGGTCCTTTTAGAGCCTCTATTCAACCTGGTCACGATGATAACTTTGATCTTTGCGTTGAGAGTGGCTCTTCTAAGGCCTTTGGTGACTCATTCACAAGTGTCATGTACATGCATGCTGGTGAGGACCCTTTTAGTTTGGTCAAAGAGGCTATGAAAGTTGTGAGGGTTCACTTGGGTACTTTCAAGCTTTTGGAAGAGAAAAACCCACCTGGTATCGTGGACAAATTTGGTTGGTGCACTTGGGATGCATTCTATCTTTCTGTGCACCCTCAAGGCGTTTTAGAAGGTGTGAAAGGTCTTGTTGATGGTGGATGCCCACCTGGGCTCGTGTTACTTGATGATGGGTGGCAATCAATTGGTCATGATTCTGATCCAATCGCACAAGAGGGTATGAATCAAGCTGTTGCTGGTGAACAAATGCCATGCAGGCTCTTGAAGTTTCAAGAGAATTACAAGTTTAGAGACTATGTTGGTTCGAAAAAGTGTGACAATCTTAAGGGTATGGGGGCCTTTGTTAGGGACCTAAAGGATGAGTTTAAGAGTGTGGACTATGTTTATGTGTGGCATGCTTTGTGTGGTTATTGGGGTGGGGTTAGGCCCAATGTGCCTGGATTGCCTGAATCTGTGGTTGTAGAGCCCAAACTCTCACCGGGGTTGAAGTTGACCATGGAGGATCTGGCTGTGGATAAGATTGTTGGCACTGGTGTGGGACTAGTCTTACCGGAGATCGTTGGTCAGATGTATGAGGGGCTTCACTCACACTTGGAGGCTGTTGGTATTGATGGTGTCAAAGTTGATGTTATTCATGTAAGTCCTAACTTCTATGTTTTCTTTTTTTGTTTAATTTTATTGACAATTATTCTATAGACAATTATTGGTTTACATTTGCATAGAAGTATACAATATATACATTTGTTTAGTCGGTAAATCATACATGAATAGTAAAATATAAACTAATAATTTTCCTAATTTTATTTTCATTGGAGAAAGACTTTCTTGACTTTTTGTCACACAAGATTGCTAGATGTCATATTGTAGCTAATCAAGTTTGTTTTTCTTGCTTATGGAGAAGAGAGATAGGTAGTCTAAACTTTTCATGAATAGTAATATTTTTGTTTTATTAAGCATGTCTTTCCATAGGTGCATATCTTTTCTCTTGCAATTATAAGAGTCCTTATCTTCATTTTGTCCTTATTCTGTTCATAGGTGCCTATTTTTCTTCTTGCAAATAGAAGAGTCCTTTTAACTATATATCTTCATTTTATCCTCGGTTGTCTATCTTCATCCTTGCAATGATAAAATGTGGAGATTCTTTTACCTATCTGTTTATCTTGTTTGAGCATGCTAACGTAGTATCACTATTAATCATGAAACTTTTTTTTATTAAAAAAAAAATACCTACAAAATATTTTCAACCATGATTTTGAATCTTTGATTACCATAGTGATTAATATGTTTAAATGTAATTTACATGGCCCTCTTTAGATTTTTTTTAATCAATAATATACCTTGTCCTATAATTAACCGTGAATGATTCTAAATGTTAAATAATTTTCATTCTATATAGTTGCTGGAGATGGTATGCGAGAATTATGGTGGCAGAGTCGAGCTAGCAAAAGCATATTACAAGGCCCTCACTGCCTCTGTAAAGAATCACTTCAATGGCAATGGTGTCATTGCAAGCATGGAGCAGTGCAACGATTTCATGTTCCTCGGAACAGAGGCCATATGTCTTGGCCGTGTTGGTATGTCACTGCAATACCATCTCTTGTCAATATTATGCTATTAAATTTATGAGAACATTTTAGAATATTAATATATACTTTTATTAACCCATCAAACTTTTTTTTTCCTACCCATAAATGTAATAGTAAATATTACTATTAGATATATGAAAATGAGATAGTAACATAAGATCCTTGCAAATGTACCTTTTCCAATTTGTGTACACCATGTGTTTTAGGGAAGTGTCATCACTAGATTATGAAAAGAGCAAATCTTTACGAATAACTTGTTAGAGTTGGATGATTATCACATATGAAATCACATATTTTGAGTATAAGACTATTAAAATTACCACTTGTTTATAGCCTGCTACAAAGGTCAGAATTATTCTTCTCAAAAAAAGGGGGGGAAAAGTTAGGACTTATTGCCCGTTTGGATACAGCTTTTATGGCTGCGTTTGCGTTTTGCTTCCTTTTTTTCTTTTTTCAAACCCAGCCGCAAGGTTTGACTATTCAGCCATGAACAGTGCACAAATGCACTGTTCATGGGTCCCACAAATTTCACTTTTTAACAACTTTTTCATTAAAAATGGGTCCCACGGTACTATTCACACATTTAAAAATTATTTTGCTACAGTGTTTTCAGTTTTCAGTTTTCAGTTTCAGCAAAATAAGTTCTATCCAAACGGACTCTTAGTATTTTGGGGTGTGTTCACTTTTTCATTTTGGTCCTACAAAGTGTATTTTTATCATAAAACATTGTCTTTTGAAGATGCAATCCAAGATATTTTTAGTCAGCAAAGAAGAAAATAATTTTTTGTGTCATGTTACAAAGAAACAACATAGACAACCTAATGAGACCTTAGTTTTCAATCAACTAATGTGTACATGTTATGTGCATTACATAGGGGATGATTTTTGGTGCACTGATTTATCTGGTGATTGGCTCCAAGGGTGTCATATGGTGCACTGTGCCTACAATAGCTTGTGGATGGGCAACTTCATTCAACCAGATTGGGACATGTTCCAATCTACTCACCCATGTGCTACTTTCCATGCTGCATCTCGTGCCATTTCTGGTGGTCCGATTTATGTGAGTGACACTGTTGGAAAGCACAACTTTGAATTACTAAAGACCCTAGTGTTGCCTGATGGGTCCATTTTGAGGTGTGAGTACTATGCACTTCCAACTCAAGACTGTCTCTTTGAGGATCCTCTCCATGATGGGAGGACTATGCTGAAAATTTGGAATCTCAACAAAGTGAGCCTTCTTGCCACATAAGTATTGATGTAGTCCACATAATTAGAGGCCTTGGCTCCAATTCATTTGTCTAGTATGTGCAATGTTCATTATGGCATGGCTTACATTGGGACACATCCAATGTAAGCCACAAAAAATTTCACAATCTTTTAACCTTTTAACATGTTAACACCACTCTTTTATTTAGCATTAATCACATGTCACTCATCAATTTTATTAGGCTTATTGTAAAATTAAAGGTCCCCATTCTAAACCATGTCATTGAATGAGCCGTAAAATTTACAAATTGAATGTGCAATAGAAACCTTGAGCACCACATTGGTGTGTATGAAAGGACTAAGTCTATGATCATGATCACCATCAACCTCCTCCTGCGTTCCTAGCTAGTAGTTTCAAAAATTTCTTTTGTTGATACATCCATTCTTATACTTTATGTTTTACCTTTTCAACAGTACACTGGAGTTCTTGGGGCATTCAACTGCCAAGGAGGTGGATGGTCTCGTGAAACTAGGAGCAACCAATGCTTCTCCCATTGTTCCCATGTTTTGACCTCTCAAGCCAACCCAAAAGACATTGAGTGGAAGAGTGGCAAGAATCCAATTTCCATTGAAGGAGTACAAGTTTTTGCCTTGTACTATAACCAAGATAAGAAGCTAGTCCTTTCCAAGCCGTCCGAGAATGTAGAGTTGTCTTTAGAGCCATTCAAGTTCGAGCTCATAACTGTGTCCCCTGTGACTGTCTTGGCTGGAACTTCTATTGAATTTGCTCCTATTGGCTTGGTGAATATGCTCAATACTGGTGGTGCCATTCAGTCCTTGGCCTTCAATGATGATGGCAAGTCAGTTCAAATTGGAGTGAAGGGCACTGGAGAAATGAAGGTGTTTGCATCAGAGAAGCCAATTACTTGCAAGATTGAAGGAGAAGTTGTACCATTTGAGTATGAGGGCTGCATGGTTGTTATTCAAGTACCATGGCCCGATTCTTCCAAGTCATCTATAGTAGAGTATTACTTCTGAAGGTGCTGAATTTTATTAGCCTCCTTCAGTATTTTTAGTATGTGTTGTGTTAACGGGAATAGTAAGTTAACAACAACTTTTTGCAGCGTACTTTCTACTTTTTGCAGCTTTTTGTCTTTTTTGACAATTTTTTAGCAGTTTTTTTTTAATCCTTTTTGATAACCTTTTTAATAATATTTGTCATTTTTAATAAGTGAGGCCCATATAAAGAAATCTTAACAAGCACTGCATGGGTGCTTGTTAACATTTCCCTTTTATTATTTCAATTTTTTTTAAGGGATTTGATGACTTCTTTGCGGGAAGTAATTTAGTGATTTAAGTTATATATTATTACTAATTTTGCATATTTGATTGGGTCTTGAAGATGATTTCTCTTTTCATGATATTCCCCTGAGCACTTTGTAGCATCATGTCTTTTTTCCCGTCTTCAAAAATCACTTTTTATATGGGATCATTATTGACGCAACTTTATTATATATCAATTATAACAAGTTAGTCACATAAAAAAAAAAAAATTTTAAATTACAAGATGTTGTCAACAATGTTGTATACCTTCAGTACATTAGTTAAAGCAATGTTGCAGGAGCTGCAGCACAATACTTTCCCCTGTTTTCCTTTTTCTTATCTTTTTTTTCCTGAGAACTTTTTCTTGTTTTCCTTGTTTTCCTAAACAAAGTGGCCCCTGTCATAAAAATAATAGTACATACAAGTCTTCGTAATTGAGTTCTATTGTCCTGCTTCGAGAAGGTCCTTAACGTTTACTTTGGGAGTTCAGTTAGGTTGTTGAACTTAAATAAGAGTATGAGAAATGGTGAATGTAATTGCTATTCTAACATTCCCTCTTATTTGTGGGCTTAAGTTTTCCTTAATAAGTAACAACCACCACTGAGTGTGGCTCATTATGGTAAGAGTCCTTGTATTTGGTTCACTTGTAAGAGTATGAGCGGTTCAGATAATAACCCCATTAAGGCAATTGCTTGCAAGATTGACGAAGAATTACCATTTGAGTATGAGGGCTTCATGGTTGTTATTCAAGTACCACGGCCCGATTCTTCCAAGTCATCTATAGTAGAGTATTTCTTCTGAAGGGGCTGAATTTTATTAGCCTCCTTCAGTATTTTTATTATTTCAAAATTTTTTTTTTTTTGGGATTTGATGACTTCTTAGCTTCCAAAGATAGGGGAAGTATAATGTCTTTTTTTAGGGATTTGATGACTTCTTTGCTCCAGAAGATAGGAGAAATTATAAGGTCCTCACAAATAAGAGGGAATGTTAGAATACCAATTACATTCACCATTTCTTAGACTCTTATTTAAGTTCAACAACCCAACTGAACTCCCAGAGTAAACGTTATGGACCTCCTTGAAGTAGGACAATAGAACTCAATTACGAAGACTTGTGTGTACTATTATTTTTATGGCAGGGGTCACTCTGTTTAGGAAAACAGGGGAAAGTTCTCAAAAAAAAATAACGAAGGAAAACAAGGGAAAGTATTGTGCTGCAGCTCTTTGCAACATTGCTTTAAATAATGTACTGAAGGGATTAATTTTTTTTTTTTTCACTTTTTTCCTAATTGTTGACAACATCTTGTAATTAATTTTTTTTATAAATTTTTTATGTGACTAACTTGTTGTGATTGATATATATAATAAAGTTGTGTCAATAATAATTCCATATAAAAAATGATGTTTGAAAACGAGAAAAAAGATATGATGCTACAAAGTGCTTAGGGGAATATCATGAAAAGAGAAATCATCTTCAAGACCCAATCAAATATGCAAAATTAGTAATAATATATAACTTAAATATCACTTAAATCACTAAGTTACTTCCCCTATCTTGGGAGAAATTATATAGTCCTCATGGTAGACTACATCACTTGTCCATCATTCTACTAAAAGAATCCCACTTGTTTAAAATTGCTAAGTCAGTAATCAATTTCTATTTAAAAAAATTTCTTACTCAGCAATTTTAAACAAGTGGGAGTCTTTTAGTGAAATGGTGGACTATGTCATTTTCTTATCTTGTTTAATGTAATTATAATTGTAATAGCCATTGGCTTTATTAAGTTGTAATGGAAATTGAAATGCATTTCTTGTAATGGAAATTGGTACTTAATTTTGTCTCTTATTAGAATATTGTTTATTATAATGGAAATTGGCTCAAGGTTATTAAATGTGGCTTCTTCTCCTATTTAAGTCAAGGTCAGAACTTATTCTGAAATCCAAGTTCACATGCAAACTTAAAACTTAGAAGAAGTCTACCAAAACAACATTACCAAATTAACTCATCAACAAGAAAGTACCATGTTTTATTTTATTATTATGTAGCTAACAATCGACTAAAGAGAAGAAAAAGAAGGTGGGGCAGGTCAAACATAATAAATTCTAGCTCAAACCATACCAAACTTATGCATTGCATGTGCCAGACCCAGAAATGAAGAAAAAATCTTTCATGAATAGTACTATTTTTTTATGGTGATATTTGCAGCACATGCATGCATAAGTTTTATTTAGTTATCAATTAGCTGCTAATGCAGAAATATGACTGGAATAGTAAGTACCAAATAGAACCTACATTTATTTTTTTCTGCTTATGTCCAATATCGCCTGTCATATAAGCTTATGAAAGCTTTACAAAATAGTGACTATCAAAGTTTGCCAAACAAAAGGACCTAATGATAAAAGGTCCTAAGACTAACACAAAATAAGTTACTTTTGTCTGGTAAAACCATCAAATAAGCTTATAGGCAGTTTTACAAAATAGTAACCATAAAAGGTTCTAACAATCAAAGGTCCTACAAACTACCAACTCCAGATCCACTTCCAGTTCCATTTCCAGCTCTAGTTCCATCTCTCTTTCCATATCTACCAACTCCACTGCTTCCAGCAACACTTGTTTGGGTTCAGACCTGCAATAATAGATACATTGTATCATCTGGTAAGCACACAACAAACTCAATGACCAAATATTGGCAATATGCAAATAACAAGCACAATGTGTAGTATATATATTATGGTAATTACCATAGTTGATTGGCTTCCAACAACACTTGATAGGCAACGATCCTCTTCCAAGAGGCTGACCCACCAAAAATAAAGATTAATAAAGTAACCAGAACTAGACAAAATTCAACCAACTATATGATAAACTATATTTATTTCTTTAGGCTCCTTTAGCAATAAACTAAAGGTGGCAGCACGTATTTTTGTTTAAACAATTGATGATTCAAGCTTCATTGCTTTGACTGTATAGTTACTACTATAGAATTGACACACAAATTTTCACAAACTCCCCCTTACATAACTATAAACTATCACAGGGATTTCAGAATTTCAAATAATTTACCACCCATATAAACAAATAATATCCACCCAAATAATAGAAATTCAATTTTAACAGCCAACATGAAAAACCCAAAAATCACAACCCAAAATGTCATTGAAAAAATCAACACAAATATGACTATGAATATTTACACACCTCATTGGCAGTGACCATGAAACGAAGCAAATATTTTTCAATTTCGTTCCTCCAATGGTTTTAACTTACTGTTGTATTGGTGTGATGCCATGATTTAATGTTGGGAAGCAGGAATTAAGACTACACAAGCCAAATCCAAAAATTAGAGAGAGAGAAGAGAAGCTCGTTGTGGTCGCCACTGCCGTCGTCGTCGCCACTGCCTGGGTTTACGAAGTGAGTCGATGGTATAACTAGGTTTAGTCTGAGCCAAGGGGTTTGGGTTTGTGGGGTTTGGATTAGGGAGGTTAGTTCTTCGTGGTCTTTGTTGTTAGATTTTAGAATTTGGCCTAAAACTATGTCATTTAGGCTAGAGGTTTTTATTTTAAGTTTAGGCTTGAAACTACGTAGTTTTGATGCATGACAACTCTTCACTTGGTCATCACTAAAATGACGTAATTTTGGGGCTGATTTGGCAAAAAAAAAAAAAAAAAAAAAACACAAAAGCATGATATTGATGTGTCACTTAACAGCAAAAATCAATTGTTGGAGATGAATTGCTAATGGAACCAAACTTCAGGGTGTAAAATCAAGTTTCTGAAACTTTGGAGTGTAAAATTCACTCAACCCCAAACTTCAGGGGTGTAATTTGCAACTCCCCCCCCCCCCCTTTTGGGTATGCTTTGCAATCAATTTGGCTTATTTATGTTTGCATAGATTTACATTTCAGTCCACCTCAAAGATTACATTGTCTTAGTTCAGTGGAATTTGATGATTTTGTGATTGTTAATTTCAAGTTCAAACAGGGTTATATATAGTCTCTCTTTGATTCCAATTTGTTTGATTTAATTCCCAAAACAATATTTGTTACTTGCTAAAATTTGCAAATTAACCTAGTGCGATTTCTTTAGATATATGGATTAGATATACCAATTGAAGAGTGTTTAATAGTATTGGTATCATAGAAATGATAAGATTACCAATTGAAAATTAGTCCTTTAAAGAAAGATTGACTATGACAATGAGGTATTTTGGTACTTTATTTATTTGTTTTAGTTATGATCAAACATGCTTGGAGATTGGGTTAGCTTTATTTACATTATGGTTCCATTGGAGAAATCGTTTGTGGTATCCTATGATTTTGTTACATATATTGTGGTTCAGTTTTGCTGCACGTTTGTTATCTGTGCTCCAAATGATTCTACTAATAAAGCTTTACATCTTCGTGCATATGTTGTACCACCTTAGTACTGTAGGGTTCATGTTGATTCTACTGATAAAGCTTTACATGATTACCTCTTCATAAAGCTTTACATGATTACATCTTCATGCATGTGTTGTACCACCTTAGTACTATAGGGTCCGTGTTGTCATGTTATCTATAAAGCTTTACATGATTACATCTTCATGCATGTGTTGTACCACCTTAGTACTATAGGGTCCGTGTTGTCATGTTATCTATGCTCCAAACGATTCTACTGATAAAGCTTTACATCGTCATGCATATGTTGTACCACCTTAATTAGTACTATAGGGTTTGTGTTGTCAACATCGTTACTACCATTTAAATTATTATCTACATCATTTTGCAATTGTTAGCAAATTTAGATCTCCAAGGATATTTAAATTCTTTAGCCTAATTTCCCTTTGTTGCTTTTATTTTTAAATGAATCTCTTTTTCATTTGTTAATGCTTGATAAAAAAGAACCACAGAACAAAATAAATATAAGAAGATTTTCAAATACGTACTCCCTGTGTTAAAAAGTCATTAAAATTCAGTTTTGCTGCACGTTTGTTATCTGTGCTCCAATTGATTCTACCGATAAAGCTTTACATCTTCATGCATATGCAGTGGTGGCTCTAGGAATTTTTTTCAGGGGGTTCCTTAAGAAGCATAAATTACATAATCTAATAAAAAAAGAATTTATATATTGAAAATAAACTATAAGTTCATTTGAAATATTAATAAAATTATTAATTATTGTTGTTTAGTTGTTTCATTAATTTGTTTGTCTTTTATAAACTATAATTTGTGATATTGTTATTTCATTAATTATAAAATTATTAATTTTTATTTAACCTAACATAATTTAATTTGTTTGTCTTTAATAATGTATTAGTTAATTAAATTATTAATTATTGTTTATTAGTTGCTTCATTATTTTTCTTTACTAATTATTAGCACACACCCTACTGTTCACTAGCACACACCTCATGTGCATTATCCACGGCCAACCCACTGCCTGCCTAAGGCCTAAGTCCTAACATAATTTAATTTTGTCTTTTATTGGTAAGCTATTGCCTCTGGATGACTTTACTTCCCCCAATTCAAATATCCCACCCCAGCCCCATGTCTCCATCCACCCCCACTCAACAGACAAGCCTCATGGCGCCCAATCACAAGAGCTAATCAGATAAATTCACAAATCTCAATACACTAAAAGAAAAACTCAGTAACTCACCAACACCAACACCAACACCAACGGATAAAGTCAAAACAACAGGGGCAAATATTAATAAAGTTATAAAGACTAAATTAAAGCTAACCAATTACAGTTCAAACATCAAAGAGAGAGAGAGAGAATCAACTAAAGAAAGAGAGAGAGAGTCTCATTTCATTCATTCATTTTCAGTCTTTAGATAAAGAGAGAGAGAGACAGAGAGTCTCAGAGACTCAGGCCACAGCAAAAGCAAAGTGAGCAAACCCATTAACCCAATCGTGTAAGAGAGAAAAAGAGAAAGAAGTGTAAAGATGAAATACCTTAAGGGCAGAGAGGCCTGAGGGGTGGCGTCGTCGGGCAACACGTCGAGGCGAGGAAGGAATCGAAGCCAAGCTGAGCATAACCGATCTCCGATCTCCTATGCCCAATGTGCTTTGGAGCTCGAGTTGTGCTCTGTTGGCTATTGCAGCCTTGCTTGAGTTTGAGGCAGAGGCGCCGTTCGTCGGTTGTTGTCATTGATGACTGATGAGGTTTTCTTCTTAAGGTTAGGTTTTTTATTTGAAATTTCAGCTTTTGCTTTACCATTTGATGAATCAGCGGACGCATATATTGGGTTTTGTTTTGTTTTTTTTTTTTTTTTTTGAGAATCCGTGGGTTTGCTTTACCTGTTTACCATCTGTTGGGGTTTTTTTTTTTTTTTTTTTTTTTAGATTGGGTTTACTTTACCATTTGTTGTTTAGGATTAATGTTGGGCTTTTTTGTGGGCTTACTCTGTTACAATTTTCTTTTTGGCTTGAAAGTAGAACAAATAAATTTTTTTTTATTTGAGGGTGTTCCTAATTTTGCTTGAGGGTGTTCCTAAATTTTTTAAAAGGTAAACAAATAAAAAAATTTAAATTATTATATATAATTTTTCTTTTCAGGTTAGGGTGTTCCTAGGAACACCCTGGACTAAACGTGGCACCGCCACTATGCATATGTTGTACTTTTACCACCTTATACTATAGGAGAAATGCTAAGGAGACACCTTTGCCCAATTTTGTGCCACAACTCGCCCTGGCGAGTTGTGATTGGTTAGAGTGTATTAGTGGACCATGTGGGGACACATTCTAACCAATCACAACTTTCCATGTGGTGAGTTGTGGCTAAAGTGTATGTCCCTAGCATTTCTCTATACTATAGGGTTCGTGTTGTCATGTTATCTGTGCTCCAAATGACTCTACTAATAAAGCTTTACATCTTCATGCATATGTTGTACCACCTTAGTACTATAGGGTTCACGTTGATTCTACTGATAAAGCTTTACATCTTCATAAAGCTTTACATGATTACATTTTCATGCATATGTTGTACCACCTTAGTACTATAGGGTTCGTGTTGTCCTGTTATCTATGTTGCTCCAAACGATTCTACTGATAAAGCTTTACATCTTCATGCATATGTTGTACCACCTTAGTACTATAGGGTTTGTGTTGTCAACATTGTCACTACCATTTAAATTATTATCTACATCATTTTGCAATTGTTAGCAAATTTAGATCTCCAAGGATATTTAAATTCTTTAGCCTAATTTCCCCTTTGTTGCTTTTATTTTTAAATGAATCTCTTTTTCATTTAGTTTCGTTTGTCTTGAAAATCAGGAGACCCACTCTCAATAGATTAGATACATTTGGATTTGGGCAAAATCATGGGCATCTTTGATTTTTTGAGCTTCCTTTTTGTAAAGTGTAATGCTGGATGCATTGATAGTGGTCCTTATTGCTCATTAAAAAAGAAACTCACATGGAATTGGATCACTTGTAAATAATTTTTGTTGAATCTCCCTCCGTCCCTCGTGATTAAACTGAAAATTAATGTACCCTTTTACAGGTTCTGCGGGAGGAAGATTTACTTTTTCTTCAATAATTGTTCTCAACTATTTATTCATATGGTGGTTGTGATATGAATAAATAGTTGAGAACAATTATTGAAGAAAAAGTAAACCTTCTTCTGGCAGAACCTGTAAAAGGGTACATTTAGTTTCAGTTTAATCACGAGGGACGGAGGGAGATTCAAGAAAAATCATTTATTCATATGGAACTTAATAAATTTCCCATATTTCATAGCAATGCACCCAATTACAAAAGAACTGTAGTTTCACAACAGCAAGCAAGAAGTTGAGAAAGTAAGCGAGGGCTGTCAATACTGCCTTCCCTCATGACCTACTCGATGCGGTGAGTTACAAAGTGAATCCAGGGTGATCTGCTCATTTACCATCATATCATACCCTATAAGTACTGCCCGTATATGCATGCTAGTGATGTTAGATTATTACAACTTGTATTATAAACTTATATACTCGATCATATTGAGGCTTTTTAATAATAAAAAAAAAGGCAAGATTTGCTGCAAACTAAGTTGCAACAACTCCTGCAAGATGCACACGTGTCAAGTGGCCATTTGGTAAAAAAATTCAATTTTGACAAAAAAGTTTTCATTTAAATATAAGTCTGAACAGAAGTTTATCTAAGATATTGACACATGTTCATTTTTGTAGGAGTTACTGTAACTTAATTTACAGCAAATATGTGCCCAAAAAAAAAAATCATTTTGTATTCTGTCTATTTCTATATACCCTTCAATTGTTATGTTGTTGAATGAATTAAGGTGAATTAGAAAGATCTCTATCCGTACTTTAAAAAGAAAAAAAAAAAAGAAAAAAGAAAAAAGAAAAAGGAAAGATATCTATTCTTTTTTGGGCATTAGAGAAATTATGATAGGGTCATGTTATCAAGGTTGGTGTTTTGAGTCTAATGTTATCAATGTTGGTGTTTTGACTAATGACAAAGAGCCATTCTTATGGAATTGACACAATAAGTTTAAAATTCTATCGTATTTATAAAAGAAAAAAAAAATTGATGTGATCTTTTTTTTTTTTTTTCAAATATGATGGTGAAATTTTGTTTTGATTTAGACCATTAATTATGTCAAACATCTATTTTATGGTAGACTAGTTTGTAACCTCATGCATATGCATGCATATACTTAAAATATATACATTAAGATGCATAGTATAATTCTTACATATATAACTTAAATATTGTTGATAGTCATTCTTATATTTTTTTTCAACTCTGCAAAAGTTTTATAATAATATTATTAGATAGAAAATGTAAATTTTCCATTTAAAAAAAATGTTATGTTCATTAATTCTAGACTCTTTAGTTTTTGTACGCAATAACTTACTTGGATGGATATTTATGATATGGTCCCACATTTGACTCCAAAATTAAGAAATAAAACTCTCTAAAAATAAATAATTTAAGACACATGGCGCAAAATTGGACCTCAATTGCAAAATCTAATTGAATTTTCTCTAAACTTTACCTATTTATATATATATATATTTATATAGATAAGTGGGTAATTTTATAAATTTAATATTTTTTAATGAGATAATAAATTTTAGTTGTTCATGTGTAACACTACTTATCATTAAAAGTAAGCAAAAATACATATCATGTTATTTCGCCAAGTCAAGCCTTATTCCAAAATTATTTACCCATAAAGTTTATAGATTTTGTTTGAACAATTTAGATCTCTAAATAATACGAGTAAATGAGCCTTCTTATACTATAATCAATCATCACTCTAATTTTAAAGACGATAATTACATTTAATACATTTATTATACAATTGGCCATTTAGAGTGAAAATTTGCAATGCATTAAGTCAAATAGTTTAAACCATGCAGCATCTAAGAGTAAGTCTACTATCGCAACAATTTTAATAATTTTGGCCACAAATCGTCATAAAAACAAGTTGTAAGGGGTGAAAAAAAGTAAGACCATGTGGGTTCACAATTCCACCATTCACAATATAGACAAATTGTGGGAAGGTTGTGGAAATGGTTGTGGTACCAAACTTACTCAACATTTGAAGTAATATTTTTATTTGTAGGCTACATAATTTTTAACATGTACATCCTGCATGATAGTTATGACAAATACTAGGCACACACCCCTTCCTACACCAAAATCCTTACTCTGATTATATGTCAACTCTTTCTTAGATTTCAGTTTGCTTATGTGTCAACTCTTTATTAAATTTTAGTTTTTTCAAGTATATGTAGTGGACTCATGTGAAAGTATTGAAATCTAATTAAAAGTTGACAGGCAAACATGATGTAAATTTTGGTGTCAAAAGGAATTTATCTCTAGTGTTACTCCATAGTTATAGATCATTTTATTTAGTCAAGTCCCTTAAGTAATATAATATGTTTACATTTTTAATATTTCAATTAAATAATTATATTATACATAACAATATATATTTTTTGATTTTTTTATTCTTATTCTTAGGGTCTGTTTGGTTGAAGGAGTGAAAAATTAGAAGGATAGAGAGTAGAATGAAGTGGGATGAAGCCTTAGTGGATATAGCAAGTGTGCCGGGGATGCAGCTCGAGCGTAGTAGGTCTGGACGCCTAGCATGAAACAACCTTCTTTGGTAGCTTTCTAAATAAGTCAGATCGGTGCGGGAAAAACTCCTAAATCAGTAAATCCGGAAGTTCCTGCCTTCCCCAGAGTTCTTCCTTAGAGGGTTGGCACAAAAGCATCAAATATTGAAACTAATAGCAAAGAAGGCGGAATAAATAAGATAAGGAGTAAAGAATTGTTTTAGATATACAGACAGTTGCTGCTTCTGATTTATCTTATTCCGAAGAAAGCCTAAAGTGAAGTTACTAGCAGCTCTTTCACAATGAAGTGAATGAGAATGGGAAATGGATAGAAAAGTGGAAGGATAAAAATGATATAGCTTTGTTTCCTATGTGTTTGATTGGAAAGATAGAAAAGTGGTGAGATGAAAAACTTATTTATACAAGTTTACTCTCATGCCCTTATTAGATAAATATAAGAAGGATGAACCAAAAAAACAAAAAAAAAAACTAAAACTAAAACTAATGGGGAAAAAAAAATAACAACAACGAGAAGTTTCCAAAAGAAATAAGCCAAGGAAGAAAAGTAAAAACTCAAGGACGAAACAAATGTAACAGAAAGGAGTAGCAGCAGAAAAAAGAAAAAGAAAAAAGAAAAAAAAGATACAATGCATTGGGGCCCTCTCACGGTCTCAGCACTCTCACGTCTGTACAATGAGTGCTTTTTGGTCTTATCCTCTGTGATGGTTGTCTTTCCAGTTTTCTAGAGAGAACGCTTTGGAGGACACTTGGGCTCTACTAGTGTTCTCCAAGTAGCAAATAAAATACTATACATCATTATTTTTACTTTTTAGGTATAACTAACACATAAAACTTAAAATATATGAAGAAAATTTTTGGAACATTAAAATTTAATGAGGCATTTTGGTTATTACATAATGAAATATTCTAAGAATCATAAGATTTTGTTAGGGTTTAACTAAGAGAGTAATAGTAGGAACTATATACTTGTCTACAAAATATAAAGTTAGAAATTATTGAACTTTAAAATTGGAGGGATGAAACTACTCCAAACATAAAGGGGGAAAAATACTTTTTTCTATAATTCTTTTTTGTTGGTAAAACTATGTGTTTTTTTTACTTAAAACAATGTGTTAAAAAAAAAAAGTCAACCCAAGAAAACTGTCCGTAAAATTATGAGTTTTGGTTCAACAAATTGACTAAAAAAAAAAAGTTAGAAACATAATAAATGTCACAATATTTTTTTAATACCTTTATTTTAGCTATGGTGGGCCCTGGTATGATATTTTATAGTTTTATTTAAGAGTAATGCTACATCCACAATATTTTCACAACAAATCCTAGGTGGTAAATTGTTATTGGTTTTAATTGGAACAACCACTTTAAACCATGCACTAAAAAAACAACAAACAAAAAATCAACAAAAGAAAATTGTGCATGTATGTAACAGTGAATTTTTGCTCACCAAATTTGACTAAACCAAAAAAGAAGTCTATGAACATAACAAATTGTCACAATATTTTCACAATACTTTTATTTTCAACCGTTGTAAGTTTATATATTTTCACAATACCTTTATTTTCAGTCTGATATATTATTATTTATTTTATAGAAATGCTATATTTATAAGATTTTCATAATAAATTCTAGTTGGCAAGTTGTTACTAATTTAAAAATACTCACAACTAATATCACTTTTTATCTATCAATAGTAGTTTACATATGATTTGTTGTAAAATTAATGTAAAAATGTTATGGATTTAGTATTTTTTTTTTTTTTAATTTGATCTATAAGAAACTGAGATCTCAAAAATTATGAAAATATTGTGATAACAACAAGTGTTACAACATTTTCACAAAACATTTATTTTTATTTGTGGTTGGTTACAATCTCGTATTTTATTTTGACCTATAAGAAATTGACACCTTAATAATTGTGAAAATATTGTGAAATTTGTTGTGTCAATATAACAATATATATGCCGGTTCATATAAACATTTAAAAGAAAAAAAAATACAAATGAAAGACTAAAAAAACAAAAAACAACAAAACAAAAACGTTGTAGTTATTGTAGCTACAATGTCACTTGAACAAACGAATGTCACTTGAACAAACGAAAGGGGCACTGTTTGTAAAAGAAAAAAAAAAGTACAAACGGAAGATTGAAAAAAAAATGTTGTAGCTACTGTGCCACTTGAACAAACTAAAGTGGCACTGTTTGCACATTAACACTTTTTATATATAGACTTGTGCAGTCTTGAGTAAGAAAATTAAGAAAAAATTTTATTTGAAGAAGTATGAAACTATATACATAAAATGGTTGTTTGTTGGTTTCTACGAGGGCCGTAGAAACCAACAAACAACCATTCACAGACAACATCTGAAATTTTAACCGCAATCAGGTTTTCCTCATATTCTACTTGACTTGCTGAAATGCCCTCTTTCCACAACATGCACAGACCACCAGCCTTGCCCTTTGATTTGACAACCACAAAATGATCAAATTTCAAGGAGCTTTTAACAAACTCCATACGACCTAGTTTAGCTTTTGTTTCAGATAAAAATAAAATATCAGGCCTAGTGCCTTTTATTTGAGCCTTAAGGGTTCTAACTGTCGAGGCATTGCAGATGCCTCAACAATTCCACTCGAGGATTTTCATGGTGAGGTTGGGAGCATGATAAGGCTCGCCACCTTGGCCATAAAGTCAGAATAAGAAGGTACAAAAGATGTAGGGAAAACAGGGGATTGCCCATTGAGAGATGCAAGAATATAAGTGCATGCTGTGAGATAAGAGATTCATTTAGAGTGTCTAATGTACCTGGCTTGAGCCTTTGTTGAATGATAAAATGCTCCAATTTTGATTTAGGGATTAAAGTCACTGTGTTTGGGTCGAAATACACCGGCTCTGGCCTTGAGATCGCCTTCCTAAGCTGTTTTGCAAGATGTTTGCACTCTTGCTTTGATACTTTTCTTTTTAGGGAGGTGGATGTCGAGAAGCAAGAGTGAGGTAGGTGGGAGGTTAGGGCTAGTGCAGCGGAGCAAAAGTGGGAAAGTGAGTCTAGGCATTGAGATGATATATCGAGGTAAGTGATTGTGAATGGATTCTCTTGTGTTTGAGAACTTGGGCTTGGGCTTGGGTTTAGGTTTATGGGCTCTTGGGTTAATGGAACGGGGGTGTGGGGGTAGCTCTTCTAGAAATGGTGATGGGCCTGCATTGGAAATGGGGTTGTTAGGAGTCCATTTGACTTGGACCGGTGAAATGATATATAAATCTCTAATGATAGATTTTGGTGCTGACATCTCATGACTTAAGGATGACATTTTAGGAGTTGGAGGAAGGACGTCCAACTCACCTATTGTAGCTGTACTATCCAATGTAGGCTCGTCCTCGCATTGTTCCACTGTCATCGTAGTACTGTGTCCTACCTCATGTATTGGACTTGTATATTCTGTCCACGTGTCATGCGTGTGGGCTGGCGTGTGAGCGGTGTCTAAAGTGGTAGGATCTCTCGATGGCGCGACGCTTTGAGTGTGTTGTTGCTGGGAGGAGGCAGAGGCAGCTGTATGTTCTTGTTCCAGCCCTGAGGACTATCCTCATTCTCTGCTCTAAGCCATGGACCTGAAGCATTGAAGGGAGTCCCTAAAATTTTGAGTAGTTGGAAAGTTTCCAAGTGACATTCTTTTAGCTTGTGTCCGATCTTACCGCAGTTGTAACAGACGTCTTCCAGTTTCTCATATTTTATTCTAATCCAAAGATTGTTCTTGTTTTGGCGAGGCAGAAAAAAACTAGGGATGAAAGGATTGGTAATGGGGACCTCAACTCTTATCCTGATGAATTTCTTCCAGGTACTTTCATTGTCACCAATGAAATCTACTCCGGCAATTTCTCCAATTTTTGAGCCTATTTTCAGGAGGTTTTCTTTCATCCTCTAGAGAAGAGGGAGAATGTGGACCTGTGCCTAGACTAGGGATGTTGAAAGTTCAATCTCTTGCCATGTTAGTGTTAGGATTGGTGCCCGTAAATCCTATTGTATGATGCTATGTATGATATTATGTATGACTTAATGTTGTGATTAATAAAATTTTTTATTATTATTATCTAAAATAATGGTAACATGAATATTGAGACATTATCATATAGTCTATGAGATGCATACTATATGATTTACGTGATTTAATCACAGAAGATATAGATCATAAGTTCTTTGTAAACTCAGAAGTTCGTAATCGGTGATGAAATTGAGCATTTTATCTGCGAATACTATAACATATTAACTATGATGATTTGTCTTGATCATGAAAATTGAGATTTCTAGTTGGTATGTTGATATGTTTTAAGAGTTAAGACATATTGAACTAGACTGCTGTGAGATTTATTATTCTCTTAGTGACTGTCAAATGAATAATAAACTCACGACTTCTATTTACATGAACTCTTAATCTTGAGAGAATAATGGACTTGATCATGAAGTGTAGGTTGCTTTGATATATCAGGAGTGAGATTTAAAGTAACAATCAAAACCTCGGTATGTTGAGCAGTCACATTTAGTGTTGATGGAACATATATTCTCAAGATGGAATTCATAGTCTCTTAACAGAAATACAGAATATTCCCTTGAGATAAGTTTAATGAGTTTGGTTATTCAGAATGTTAGGCCTAACCACTTTAGTAAAGGAGTTACTAAAGTATATATTTATGAAATTGGATTTCATAAATATATGATGAATAACATAAAGGATTAAACCGAGTACTCAAGGATTAAGATGTAGTAATCTTCAAAGTGGCAGTTTACTTTCATGACTTTGTATTACTACGAATATTTTATGAATGGGTTGCATGTATGATAAAGTCTTGAAATATAATTTATAAATAAGGCCTAGAGTGCAACTATATTTATATAGTGGTATTAAATATAGTTAATGGTAACTTTAAACTTGTCAAGAGTTGACAGAAAAACTCAAAGCCCATTGGAGCTAGTGTCTTATTGGTCGCTTTTGGTCCAACTCCAAGCCACACGCTTAAGCTCAATTAGAAAGGCCCAAAAGGCCAGCCTAATTAGATAATTAGTTAGATATTAAGGGAGAAACATACAGAATTTGAAATGTGTAAGAGATACTATTGTGAAATGGTATATATATGTGAGTGTGAGACACTCTCTTATTTTTCCTTTGGAAACTGATTAAGAGACCACACTTTTTGGGCGTAAAGTGGAATTGGAGTGAAGATTAAAAGTGTTTCCAACTACTTCTAATCTTTGTTTTGAAATTCACCGCTTCAAGGTACGCTCTCTTGTTTTTTAAATTCTAAAATTTATATGGTGCATGTTATCAATCTCGAATGAAGTTGATCCGTTAATTTTCTATTGCGTATATTTTGTATGAGATACAAACCATGTTTTTCCAACAGTTAGGTCTGGAAGCCATTTCTTTAGGATGAGGTGGCCACCCCTAATCGACCACGGTTTCTTTTGGTAGGCTCTGTTCATATCTACCTCGTGTTGAAAAGTAAACATGAGCACGTCCTTGCTCAAACGTTTGACATCTAGAGGGAAAGAAGGTTTCCAGGCCTTAAAGGCAATTTGTTTGACAATGTTGAGGTTGATCGGTTTGGTAGTGAGAAGCTTAGCTAGGAGTATGAGGCTGGTATTTTTGGTAAGGGTTTGTCTTGGAGGGAGCTCTAATACGGTGTCTTAACAGGATATATCTTTGGTTCGAGCGACAAGGCCAAAGACCTCCATGGGTGGGACTAGGTAAGAAGGCTGAGTATAAGATGAGAGGATGAGTTATGATGATAGTGGAAAATGTGTGGAAAATGATAAAGGAGAGGATGTTGCCGACGGGGAAGTTTGGTGGTGAGATAAAGAGACAAGCTCAAAGACGAGGAAAGGATAGAGGGATACTACGAGTGTACGGAGAGAAAAGATTGGTAACCGAGTCTGAGATTGCAAACCATTGGCTCTTTTCATATAGATATTTTGTTTATTGGTTTTAGTAGGGGTGAATAGGAAGTCTATGAAGTCTGACAAATCATAAATTATAGTGTGAAAAAAAAAATAGCTGTTTTTTGGTAAGACCATGTGCCTAGCTTGTACTTGGAGTTGTCATCATCTCAAAAGATGATAATGGTGGCAGGTGGCAGAAAAAGAAAAAAAGAGAAAAAAAAAAGGACACACATACTTGAAGATGGCCCACATGACTGCTCTACGTTGTGCAATGGTTTTTTTGTAGACATGGCAATACAGGTTAGAATTTTCTAACCCGACCCGATTTGATCCGAAAAATACGTGACCCGAACCTGATTCTTTTGACTCAAAGCAAAAACGGTTAACCTGTGACTCGACTCGATTGTTTTGTAGGTCAACCCGACCCGACCCGACCTGACTCGGATAACCCGTGACTTGACCCATTAAAAAAATTTGCTAAAAAATATTTAAACTACGTGATACTAGGTGCATAAAGCACAAAGTATCAAAACTAATAGTCCATATATTATAAATATAAAGTTATAAACAAGTAAAACTGTTATCAAGACATGACATGAGAGAATGACTATATGAGCTTTTTTTTTTTTTTTTTTGGCTAAGACTATTTGAGCTTCATCACAACCAATAAGAGCTAAGCTTCACAAATCACGGACATGACAAGAGAGAATGAGTTATGAGACAAGACAACACAAGACTGTCAAGACAACCATTTTTTTTAAAAAAATCTCATTCAATACTAGCTAAAGTCCATTGTCCAAAGCCAAATGCACACACAATGCACAAACCTGAAAGTTGAAACGTGACAAACTTAAGCTACAATTTACAAGTATGAATATTTGCAGTGCTAAATCTGCTACCGACGTTGAGTAGATTGAAATTGAGGTGTAATTCTTATAAAATATTTACTTATTATTATTTACTTAATATGTTATGTTTATTTTTAAATATTTTTTTGTTAAGTTTATCTTTCTAAGTAATCTAACTTTACTATTATTTTAAATGCAATAGGAACATGTACACTTAAGAAGACCGATAACTTGCTACTTTGCGGCTTACTTGTTTTGTTTGTTTTAAGATCTATCTCTTTTTGAATATGTAAACTTGTAATTATATGCATTTTGACAGTGAACTATTAACATTGAAAACTTTTTCCATCATGAATTTATGACTATAAATAATTTTTGTCATGCTCAAAACTGTCAGATATGGAAGGATATTAATAAGTGACATTAAGTGCAATTCATTTGCTTAATCGATTTTATCCATTCTCTCTAAACAGGTTGTCATTAATTTATTTTTGTAATTGAAAAATATGGGTCAACCCAACCTGACTCGAACCCAACCCAAACCGACCGTTTTGCCAAGTCTACTTTTTTGCATGAATACCAAAATCTAATGGCCAATCAGCGGACATGCTAGTGCTACCCTATCAACTTGCCAGCTTTTCATCCATTAGTTTATTAGTTGTTTTGGCAGGGTTATCCTGTTCTTGTCCTAGCCCAGGCTGGTGTGTAGGCCTGAGGGGCTCAGGACACTTTATGGGATGTCAGCAAATTAATTGTTGGAGCACTTTTGGTACCACACCCTTGGCCACAACATTGGTCACAACTCGCCCATGTGGCCAATGTTATGCCCAAGGGTGTGGTACCAGAATTTTTCTAATTGTTGTTTGATAAGGTAGTTAAAATAACAATGAATGAGTTTGTGGTCCCAAATACTTAGGTAGCTTTAATTCAAATAATACAGTGATTAAATATTGAAAATTATGGGCTTAAAAAAAACACTTTTGGTAGGAGATTTTTTTTAAGAATGTTTGAGTTACTTATAATAACTTAAAAGTACAATTTTATCTTAGTTGTGGTAGATATTATAACATATATTTTATGTTTATTCTCACACTTACACGAAAATATGAGAGTTTACAAGTTTTCTCTAAAATATACTTATTACGTTTATTTTTCTCTTATAGGAGATTTAAATTAATGAGCAAAGCATGCAAACATGAAGCCAAGAGAATCCAAGGGTGAAAATCAATTGAGAAGTGGCTTTTGCTCTTCTAGGATTCCTTATTATATTTATTATCTGTTTAAATTATAATTTTTCAATTTATCATATTACCTCCATCTTAATCTATTACTATTTGATAATTTTATTACTAGTTCAAGAATTATGCTTTTTATATTTGAATATACAATTTATACATTTATGTTGAAAATTATTTTAATTTAGACTATTTTTTATTTGAAAGATTACTAAACACAAAATTTTTACACTTGTTTATACTTTATTATTTTCTATTAACCTTATAAAAATGGTGAAAATTCATTTGAAAGTTGTTTATATTTTTTAAGACATATTTTTAGTAAAATTTTGTTAATGTTTACCATTTTAATACCTTTATTTGTATTTTATTACTATTAAATTAATTATGACGTTATCATGGTTCGACCTTAGTTGAACCTCGGTCTGACCTTAAAAACTTTGAACCCTTCCATTTTTTTGGTTCATTGAACGATCCGAGTTTGAAAACCATGATTAAGTCCCTAGTTTGAAACAATTTATAGGAAGATTCATATGTAATAATTGTTCTAGTATATGACATCGTTAATATTTGGAGATTAAATTTTACTTTTATTATCAGGTGTCACTAATAGTAAAAGCCATTAAATTTTTTTTTTTTTTTTTTTGTGGGGGAGTTGATGTTTTTTATTTTTATTATTTTTTTTTTGTAGAGAGAGGTCACAAAGAGAAATAATATTTTCTATTTTTATAATATTTTTTTAATCTATGTTAATCTTTATGGTAAATAGAAAAATACTATGTCCACAACATTTTCACAACAAATCCTATGAGGTAGGTTGTTATGGGCCGTTATTGGTAGGGTAAAAATGTAATTTCAATGATAATAATTAAACAGATTATTAAATTTCAGAAAAACAATTAAATAAAAGTGTAGAATAATAGAGGTCTTACCGTTTTATGTTCCTTCTTCTGTAGTAGTACATGCCTCCCCTCTCTTTCTGCCCACATAATCCTCTTCTTTTATAGTCAAGAAACCCTAATTTCTTGTTTGCCATTGACAAAGAGAGAAAGAGCTCTCAAGGATTTTAAAAAGAACACACCTCATCTCTGTAGAGAAAGGAATTGACAAATATAAATCCAAAATATGTGAAATAAAAAAATACGTAAATATTAAATAAAAATAGTCACAATTCAAAATTCAAAATTTAATTAGCCCACCTTTTTGATTTTTAATAAAGAACCAAAAGGTAACTTTGAAAATCGATAAAAGGTCAAATTTTCTTAGACCTAAGGTATTGAGTGAGCACTCCCTCCTCCTTAGGACCACCATAAAAAGTCTATTTTCTCATCGTATGGATATTGCGTGTAGGTGTTATCTCGTCCATAAACTTGTATTTTTTAAGTGTTATTATGATATTAATTTAGGATCAAAGTTGGCTATTTAATTTCCTTGAATATGCTTGAATGTTGTTCATATATGTTCTTCGCTTGTTCTTGGTTGTTTTTTACATGTTCACATATAACACTAGCTTTGATATTAAATTGATATCTAAAATATGAAAAACATATTAATTTCAAAATTTTCTCAAATGCTTGAATCTAGGATGTCACCATTCATACACTTTTACTAGAATTTATTTTTTAATAGAAATGTGAAGATGAATAAATGGACTTAGAGTTTATCACATTCACACACATTTGATCACACATATTCAAGCAAGTAGTCTTCCCTAACACCGGGCAATGATCGCACACATTTGATCATTTGTTATCATAGTCTAAAAGACCGGTTTCATTGCGAAGGTCCTAACTCCTTCTTATCTTGTAACCTAGTCTCTAAACTTAGATGAAGGGTTCCAGATTAGTTCTTATCCATGTAGTTTTCAATTCTTATGATGTAACTAGAAAACAAAGCCATTAAGTTTTCCTAGATTGTATTTAGTATCAAAGCCATGTAAAATCTAAATATACTCAAAATTGATGTACAATATTTTAAATTAATAAAATGATTAATTTTTCAATTTTGATTTCTTACTTTTTCAAGAATTAAATAAACGACGAATTCATTATAAAACATTTAGTCTTAGGGGAAATGTAGAATCAATCGCACCTTCGTTATGAAAGACATTGACATGACTTCACTCACTTACGTGAGTTTGTTCTAAACAATGAATTCAAATGGCCCAGGGGCATAGTCTCTCAACGAAGTAAGTGGGCAATGGGTATCATATTATTTAAATAGAGAGAGAGAGAGATGCATAATAAACAGCCACATATTTCACTTGAACCAAAAAAAAAAATTGGAAGTAAGTGGGCGTGGTTTGTGTGGACCACATATTTCGGTCCCTATCGCCACATAAATGTAAATGCAATCATTACAGCACCAGCAAAGCTGGAACACCAAAACTACTAAAGGCAATGCAACGCCAACACAAATAGAAACAATCAAACAAGTTATATAGTGACAACACTACAACAGTGACAAATTTTTTCAAGGCAAACCTCAAACCTGAAGAGAATGGCTGGAACGGAGAGTCCGCTGCATAGCAGAATCAATAAATGCAAAGAAAGATTCAAAGGAAAAGCAATTTGTTCCAACGATATTGTCAAAAAAAAAAAAAAAAGAGTTTGAGTGTTTTTTTTTTTGGTGGAGAGAGGTCACAAAGAGAAGTAATATTTTCAATTTTTTATAATATTTTTCTAATTAATGTTAATCTTTTCGGTATAATTTATTACTCCTAAATGGAGCCCTTCTTTCCCGATTTTCTCTTCTTTGACAATTTTTGTTCCTTGTGCATTGGGTATAATTTGGAGTTTAATTAATACATATTATAGAAATAACCTTTTCGTTTTTTGTTTTTAGTTCTTTGAAGAGATTTTATAGAATAAATCTTTTATTTTTTTAAAAAACTAATCTAATTGGTTAAAATTTAAAAGCCTTTCTCGATTTAGGGGCTTTAAGCGATTGCTTAACTCATTAAAGGCAAAAGAACCCCCTAAATTAGATGGGACAAAGTCCTGAACGCCTGGTGTCAATAAAAATAAAAAATAAAAATTTATCTTTATATAAAGGGGGCTTTCCGTGAAGTTTTCTTATATAATTCATCATCTATTCAATTCCAAGGAAGCAAAGCCCTCTCTTGCCCCCAAAGAAGTAAAAAAGCAACACCCTCTTGAGTCTTCTTGATGGAACTACGAATTCCTTATTCCTTTCCATCATGTCTTGCTACATTAAATCACCAAAGAAATGCAACTGCACTAACAAGGAAACATACGAAAAGAGGCAAGCAATGCCTATCAGTATTACCCTCCTTCGTTATCGTCTCAGCAAAGTTCAATGAAACACAAGTGAATCAACGACGATCAGCTAATTATCACCCAAGTATTTGGGATCAGAAACTCATTGAGTCCTTTACCACTCCCTACTCAGTAAGTCCACTTATTATATAACACTTTTCCACATTTACTATGACACATATATGCACTAATTATTTATATTTACTATAATGAATATTTGGTTGTGTTGTGTTGCAGTATGAGATCCATGCCACTTGGCTTGAGGGGTTGAAGCAAGACGTTAAAACTTTGTTGACATCCACAGAAGACAAAACTGTCTTACTGAGGCTTATAAATTCAATGCAACGGCTAGGAGTGGCTTACCACTTTGAGCAAGAGATAGATGAGGTTTTGAAATTTCAACGTCCAGATGTTACTAGCGATCTTTACACAACCGCATTGCATTTTCGGATTCTAAGAGAACGTGGTTTCCCAGTTAGCTCAGGTGATATTACATACCGTCATTCATGTAACTAGGGAATAAGGAGTGAGGATTTGTTAGGGCCAAAACATGAAAATTTTTGGGTAAATTATAAAAACCCTAGAAAATTGAAAGTCAAAGTATTTATCACTAAATGGCCAATATTTTGTTGTACTAAAAAAAATCAATTCGTGTTACTAAGTAAAAAATAAAAAATAAAAAAAAGGAGAAAATTTGAAAATAAAAACAAAAAGCATACAACAATCCTTTTAAGTGGATACGGATAGTGTGACATCACTCAAAATTCAAAGTGACAAATTTCTAAGAATATTAGTACTGATTGAACTAAAAAATTTAGTTTTTAATGTCTAAAAAAGCCATCTTATTTATTTTAATTAACTTACTTTTCACAACTTACCATACATCAATGCTCTTATTTTTCACAAGACAATCTCTCTCTTCTTCTCTGTCTCTCTATCTTTTCCCTCCCACAGCCACTAACCAGACCCACGACCCTCTCTTCTTCTCTGTCTCTCTATCTTCTCCCTCTCTTCAACCCATAGCCACCATCACGGCACAGCCACCACAAAACCAGTGAAGAAGAAACCATCGAGGAAGAACAAAAAAAAAAAAAAGTAGAAAAAACCCACAGATCTTAAAAATAAATAATAATAAAAAAGCTGTAGAAGAAACCCAAAAAAAAAAAAAAAATTAAAAAAAAAAACCAGCGAAGAACCACCCACTACCATCCACCATCACAAACCACCGAATCGACACCCATTGCCAAAACCACTGGAGACAGAAGAGAGGAGAGAGGAGAGATTGGGGTGAAGGTGAAGATGAGAGGATTGGCCAAAGAAGAGAGAAAAAATGTATAATATATGATGAACGAAAGGAACTCACCGAATATATATATATATAGCTACACTAGACTATGAACCATGACAGTTTACTGTAGCAAGTTTGTTAAATTTTTTAACAATAACACTATTGATGTAGCTTAGTGTTTGTTGTTTGTGGTGCTAAAAATAACAATTTGGTTTTTTAGCACCACCAATGCTAATGCTGATTCTAAACATCAAAGAAGTAAATTGTAATACCAAACACTTATGGGTCAAGTCACCACTTTATTTTTGGAGATATTATCATTTTGGATTCACTTTCAATTTGGTTCTCACTTTTTCCAAGCAATTAATTTGGTTCTATTATTTTTAATTTGCTGTCAAGTTAGTCCCTATCATCTACACACTAACAAAACATGCCTATTTGGCCAACAATTTGCATTGTTGGCATGCCTAATATTAGAATATTAAATGAGATGTTGACGTGTGTAAATTTTACTTGATACATTAGTGAAGATGGCAAAAACAAATGTCACATAAGATTTTTAAAATATTTTCTTTTGTTTACCATTTTTTTTTCATTTCTTTATTTTTTTTCTTTTAATTTTCTTACAATTTTTTTTAACCAAACATAATTTCATTTTTATTTATTTTTTGAAATTTCTTGGTAACCAAACATAATCTAGTTCAACAAAAGTAGATTAACACATATATATCAAATTGTTTCTAACCTTCAATTTGACTTTGAATCACAACGAATCTTATGTTAACAATCAAGAAAGATCAAATTAATTCCACAAATTTTAGCCAAAATCCCCAACTTCAAACTTATCCCCAAAATCTTCACCTTCAAACCCAAATTCATCACAAACCCAATGCTAACTTTCCAGCACCACCACTAACCCCCAAGGAGCCCCCCATTGCACATGGTTGGTTGGAGCAAGAGTGATTGTGTTAGAGTGGCTATAGTGTCGGAGTAGATCAATTTTACTTCTTCAAATTAATATTTCAAATTTGAGATCACAAACCAAACATTAGAAATGAAGAAACGCAAATCCGATACTGAAACCCTAAAAACCAAAAAAGAGAGTGAAAGGAAGTAAACATGTTGTAGAAATGAAGATATGAGAAATGAGAGAAGAAGATTGAGAGCAAGTTAAACGAGAGATGAAGATTGAGAATAAGATACCTAATTTATCTGTGTATTTGTTACCAATAATAATCGATCTATGGAAATGTTGTAGAGAGGAAGGTATGAGAAATGAGAAACTCTCTTTCCCATAATTTCTCTTTCATAATTTAAATTCTTTTTTTCCTTTCTTTAAAATTGAGAAATTGATATTTTTTTTTCATATAAATTCTAATGTCACATTTTTTAATTGTCAAATAAATTTTTTTTAATGATTTTTCCCACATAAGCTTTAATTGTGCCAATTATGCAAATCATTTGCTACGTAAGCATTTTTTCGTAAGTAATCGGTAGGTATTAACTTGACGACAAGTTAAAAATAAAAATGACAAAATTTACTATTTGGAAAAAGTGAGAACCAACTTAAAAGCGAATCCAAAATATAGAGACCAAAATGGAAATTTCACCTATATGTTTTTAGAATTTTTTTTTAAAATACTATCAGTTTTGGGTCATAAATTTGTAATCGAAAGTCTGAAATATTAATATATTAAATATACAAATAGAATTTTGGTTTTTGAAAGGAAATTCTAGGGGGGACCATTGCTCCCCTTAGACATAATGTGCTTTCTCCCAGAATCTAACCATATATGCAAGGTTCTTAAATTTGGAATATTAACTAAATTAGTGGGAAGGCATTGTGATTCGGAGCGTATGTTAAAGAATCATTAAAAGAATTATAAAAATTTATATATTTGATACAATCTAACTTCCATACTTTACATCTCTAGTACCAATCATCTGTTTTTAACAAGATTATATATTTCTAAGCACAAATGCTCAAAAGTCAATTACTATGGTACTCCTATAAAAACACTAGTTCCTTTTTTATTTGATTTGAGGTTCTCTTTATTAGCCTTGTTGGCTAAAAAAAATTGCACGACAGGTTAGAGGATAGAAAAGTAAAATAACAAAAAATGTAGAAAGAATATAAATATAATCTAATTAAATTTATTTTTATACCCTTATCACATGAAGAGGGGATATAAAAGATTATAATTAAAATGGGTAAATAGTAAATTTAATGTCTTATAAGTTTTTTCTTCCACTTTTCCCCCTAATTTGGAAGGATGGATTTTGGTGGGTCAAGCTGAAAAATACCACACAACCTCATTTTTCTACGTCCATTTTCCATCTCCCTTTTTCATCTAACCAAACGGACAAAAAATACTAATATAGTAGGTTAAAAGAAATATTTGGAGTGATTTGATCAAGAAAACATTTAACATGGAAAGACAAAAATGATAAAATAAAATCATTAAATTTGATTTAAAGAAATGAAATTAAAAATTCAAGGGTATTTGTTCTCTTGTTTGCTGTATTTGATTTTTTCAAAACAAAAACAAAAAACGAAAAAAAAAGAAGAAGACAAAAACTAAAAAACAAAATAATCCAAGTGCCAAATGCGTAAAGTAATCTATTACTCATCACTTTGGGGATCATGAAGAAGGAAAGGTCTTTAATATACGTTTGTATCTCGATTTTGTTTGAAGGGACTTTAACAATTCATTTCTGGGTGCATGATGGTGGTAAACATGCAGATGTGTTTGACAGATTCAGAAGCAGAGATGGGAGATTCATAGACAGCTTAAGCAAGGATGTGGAGGGACTTTTGAGTTTGTATGAAGCCTCGCACCTTAGGATGCATGGAGAAAATATATTGGAAGAAGCCAGGGATTTTAGTATCAAAAACCTGAATTTATTAATGGAAAAATTGGACAGTAATTCAGCTAAGAAAGTGAAACAGTCACTGGAAATCCCCTTATTTTGGAGGATGCCTAGAGTTGAAGCTCGGAACTTTATTGATGTCTATCAAAAGGATAATACAAAGAACTTGACCTTACTTGAGCTGGCTAAGTTGGATTACAATTTAGTGCAATCCGAGTATCAACAAGAAATCAAGGAGTTAGAAAGGTCGGGCTAATTACTTTGCTCCATATATAAATGCTTTCATGGAAACTTGCAATAAGATTAACATGTTTGAAATTTGATTCATCAGGTGGTGGAGAGACTTGGGTTTTAAAGATAAGCTAACTTTTTCAAGGGACCGAGTGATGGAGAGTTATATGTGGGCTGTGGGTATCATTTTTGAACCCCAGTTCTCCAAGTGCAGGATAGGCCTCACTAAATTTGTATGCATATTACAAGTTATTGATGACATGTATGATGTATATGGATTGCTAGATGAGCTTGAATGCTTCACCGATGCAGTGAAACGGTATCATAGAAACATGATCATCAAGGATACTACTTTATTTAATCTTTTTCCTAATCATTACCTTTTTTTTTTTTCTTTTCAGAATTTCCCAACCGTCACTTTGATGATAAACATTGTTCCTTTTATCTGTGTTTTTATTTCTTTTTCCTTTGTTATATTTTTCGCAGATGGGAAATGAAGGCAATGGAGGACCTACCAGAATACATGAAGATTTGCTATGTTGCTATTCTTAACTTTGCTAATGAAATGGCTGGTGATGTCATCAAAGATCATGGCTTGAATACTCTGACCTATCTTATTGAAGAGGTAAGCTAATTCTAGTTTCTACAAGGAAAAATATTGTTTCACGTTCTCTCACACTCCTTTGATATGTACACTCTGTACACATTATGGCCCATGGTTACAGCTTTGACATTATGGCCCATACACATTAATATCAATATCTATTGGGTAATGGATATCCAACCCTACCCGATCCAAATATTCCGGGTAATACCCATAGTTTCTACAGCTTTTTTTTTTTTTTTTCCTTTTGTTTTAGTTTAGTAATATTTTAACTTTTAATTTTTTTATAAATAAGTTAGTTTTTAAATTTTTTGTCTCACGTTATACAAATTAGCTTATAATTTCATGTATATAGATGAAATACATTTACAAATAAGCATAACTAAATGACTATTAAAATTTTATCAAGTTTATATATAATGTTTGTATATTTGGAAATATAAAATTACTAATAATAAAATAAATATAAGTTTATTTGAAAAAAATAATAATAAAAAATCAAAGAAGGTGATTTTATAGAAAAATGAATCAATGAGGTAATTTTATTAAGGTTTATTAATTTTGATTCTATGATTTTCTCACATAATAACTCATTGAGAATAAATTCAAATCGCCTTTTCAAAAAAGAATAAATTCAAATCGGATTACGCCATTCCATTGTAGTTTGCCATGTCAGATTTTTATAAACAATAGATTAACACTACCACACACGATCAACCCTCTTTTCAAATACTATCTTCAGAAAATCAAATTCTCAAAAGCTTAGGTTTCCTCCCTACACGCCACATATTCAAGAAGCCTCTGATGCCGTCGAGCAGGGAATCCTCTAGCGACACTACCGGACTTGAGGAGTCATCTTCTTCCTATAATTTCTTCCTTTATCAAAACCCATTTCACAAAACCATCCAATTTTAACAAATCAACACTTTGTTTTTAGATTTTCTTGAAGCTCCTCTTTTCTGAGTTTTTTGATTTTTGGATGAATGAAGCAGTCTTCAGTTTACAGTTGGTGTAGCTAGAGATGAATTTGTTGAAGTTGTACTTGTTACTACTCCTTGAAGAGTAAGGGTCCGTTTGGTTGAAAAGATAGAAAAGTGGGAGAATAGAAAATTGTGGGAGAATGGAAAATATTTAATTTTTCCTCATTTGTGTTTGGTTGGAGAGGTGGAAAAGTGGAGAGATAAAAAACTTTTTTGTTTGGTTGAAATAAAAAATGAGAGGATAAAAAATAAAGTTGGTATAAATTTACCATTATGTCCTTCCTAAATATATAAACAAAAAGGAACACATTTATTATTAAAAAAATTTGTATGGACACTTTAATTTTTATTTATTTATTTATAAAATAAGCAAATGATAAAAGGATATTAAAAAAAAAACAGATAAAAACAAACAAAAATAACCAAATGCGTACTGTGCAAAATTTTATCCACAAAAAAAAAAAAAACCAAACCAACGTGAACGTACTATGCAAATCAGAAGAAATTTTATCCAGGCAAAAAAAAAAAACAAAAAACAAAAAAGTTGGCTATTGGATGGAGAAGGGCAATCTTGTCCAACACACATCTTCCTCCTTTTCTCTCCCATTTTCTCTCCATTTTGGAGAGATTGAATTTTGGTGGGCTCAGAGAGAAAACAGCTAGGCCCTTACCACTTTTCTTTCCCCCTCCACTTTTCAACCAAATACCCTTCCCACTCATTTTATCTCCTACTTTACACTCTTTTTTTTTTTTTTTCTCATCCTCCCTAAAATCCACCCAACCAAACATACCCTAAAGGTGGAGGGTGTAAGTGAGTTTTGCAAGAATATGAAACTACTTACATCAAATTTGTAAAATGAGTAAAGATAAATTTTTTGAAGATGTTACACTAGCTTCAACGGATTCCTTTAATTTCAACAACGTTGAGGTGTTAGAGGTGTTGACTGCTTCTTGACTATGGCGTGAAGGGGAAGAAGCCTAGGCTTTTGAGGATTTTGGAGGGCAGAGAGAGGTCGGTTTGTGGTGAGTTATTGGGGGAGGGATGGGTTTTGAGAGAGGATGAGAGGGGGGAGAGATTGGTGGTGGCCATGGAAGGAAAATGATGCTGAGAGAGAGAGAGAGAGGACTCTAGAGTTTTAACTAAGTTATGATTTTGTGTGGTAGGGTGTATTTGGTTTTCTCTATATTGCTAATATGGCAATTACTCATTGGGAGCTGTAAAACCACCTTTTACGCCAAGACCAGACCAAATTGAAACTCTAATGGCTCGTTTGGTTTAGACATGACTCAGTTTTTATAAATCAATAGTCATAACTAATACCTCAAACTCATAACTCATAATCCAAACCCCATTATTACTCAAAAACTCAAAACCCTTTGTTTGGTTATAAAATCTAGTCACATATCTCAACTTTTAAGTTTAACTAGTAAGTTTCCCGTGCGATGCACGGCTATTGTTGTAATGTTTTATGTAAATTTGTTTTTGAAAAATATTATAGCATATTTATTATAAAACTTTGTTAGTAATGAGTTCATTATAAAAAGTAACAATTATAAATTGCACACATATATCTATTATAATTATTTTGTTCAAGTAATGAGCAATAATTAAAACAAATTGAAGTAATATTGTATAATAAAAGTTGATAAAAGCATATTAATTCATTCTATTTTATTGATTTTTATTATATGATGTAAAAAAAGCTTCATTACGATTTTTTTTTCTTCAATCTTTGTTATTGCGGTATGGTGATGCTTGTTATCATCATCAGTTTCTCCATCTTCAATGTTTGAAGTTCAGTTCATCCATATTTGTTCAATTTTTGAGCTTTCATCATTTTTTTTTTCTTTTGTTGCATCATTTGTGTTAATTACTAATGAATTGGCATCGAGAGACTCTTGATTGGATCTTATAAAGTTTGGACTTTGTCGCTAAGATTTTTTATAGTATTTGCTTTTATATTAAATTTCAATGATGTTACAGTTTTTTGTAAATATTTTTATTTTTTATTTTTGTTAATTTTAGAATAATGCAGCAAAAAGAATTAATATAGCATATTAAATTTTTTTTTTTCTTCCATACCTTTTTATCATTTGAAGGTGCATCAAAAATCATAGCAACTATATAATTTTCAAAACCATCCTTTAGATTGAATTCATTCAAATAAAGTAGAGAAATCAAATTTTTTTCAAATCTCGTGGGATTCGTTCTCCAATATCAATATTTTTACAATAATTTAAATAAGTAATACCTTAGTTTATTTTTTAGCAAGATCTCTTGTAGATTCATTTAGGATTTTCTCAGCATCTAGATCAAATATCACAAAATTTTTTTTGTTAGTTGCATCAAAAACTTCAATTTGAATCATGTATCTGAAGTAGTTTGCAATTGTATATATATAGTAGTTATAGTGAGATAAATATATTATAAACATTTGGAGGGTATGTAGTTAATGTGAGTGTCTCTAACTTTGGGATAGAAAGATTTATTTTTGTTTCACATTTTGCACACCAAAATGATTTTGCTTGTGATTTGACATTCCTTTCATAAAGTACGCACAAAATGTAATACCAACCTATTGTTGTATCAATGTTACTTATTATTGCAATACCTTAGCAGTTCACATCTTGCAAAGAACTTTGAAATTAATATGCATTATTTTTTTAATGTAAATAATGTGATGTATTATTATTTTTTTACGTAAATGATGAGTATAATTTGAAATGATTAACAAACGTGTTTCTTAAGATTTCATTCAATGCATTTTATCTTTACTATTGTCTTCATATTATTTAAAGATAAATCCTCCTATGAAAATGGTTTTGCATGTATTTTTTATTTTTCTTGTATAGGATCATGTTTTTTACCATTCCTATCATTGATTTTTTTTAAAGAAAATATTAAGTTAATGGCATTTTGTGAGATAGTATATGATATTTATTAGACTTTTTTGTTATTATAAATTTTAGAAATATGCACTTGTCAATTATTTCAGCAACATCAGGGATCTTAAGATTTATATATATTTTTGTTGCACTGGTCAATGACAGAAATTTGTCAACATAAATTGTATAGAACATTATTAATAGACAAAAGCATATAAAATTGAAATTGGGAAAAAATGAAGACATGATTTCATGAGAATGAGATTTTCTAGAAGTATCATCTATACGTGAGGGAGGAAGAAGAGAGTTTGTAAGAGAGTAAGAGTTTTTGTTTTGATTTACATGTGGGAAGGGTCAAACTTGGGTCATAATATGTAAGATAAGAACTGTGCTTGAGTTTTTCATAAGGTTTGGTCTACTTTTAAAAGGTAGTCCATTTTATGGTGAACAAATTTTGGTCTAATGGGTCTAATTGTCAAGAATAGCTCGTATTTTATTCAATATTAAGTTACTATAATCTATTAGGTAATAGTAAAAAAAACTTAATAAAAAGAGATAAAAAATGCTAAATTTATATAATGGTGAAAATAAGTTACTATGATCTATTGGGTAATGGTTAAAAAAACTTAATGAAAAAAGGTAAAAAAATGTTAAATGCAATATTAGAGTGCCAGGTGGCAAAACCTCATACATTCTCACATGAAGTCTCTACTTTTATATATATATATTGATTTCTGCCAAAATGGTGGAGCCCACACCACTAGCACTACACAGTGGGTTTATTGTTGCTACCCGCATCTTTCTCTTCCCCTCTTCCATATTCTCCCATCAGACAACCAAGAAAAGCAAAGCAGTCACTGGCTCTAATCTTTATCAATCTGCTACGTAGTGGGTTTATTGTTGCTACCACATTCTCATCTGCTTCAATCTTCTTTCATTTTCTATTTAATTTTCCCTTCATCAATACTCATTTATTGCTCTCTTCCCAAAAACCCATTTCACACCTCTCCCCCGTTTGAATTCAGATCGTCACTCCACTCCAAATGTCATATTGTTTTTCACTTACCCATAACCCATATTTTATCTCTACCCACTCGAAATCTCATATTTTTTTTCTCCTACCCACAGCCCAGGCTCCATTTCTCAACAAGCTTTCTCTCTCTCCAAAACCGGCGACTCATTCTTGTCTCACTTGAATCGATATTTTTTTCTCATTTGTGTTTTTCGTGATTGAATCAAATATTGTCAAACACAAACACAAACCCATTTCATGGCAAACACAAGACAATCTTGGCTCAACAGATTTTTCTCTCTCGCTTGAATCAAATATTGTCTCAAATGTTTGTGGGTTTGTGTTTGTGGACAGAGAAATGGTATACCAATTGAGCCAAGATTAGATCAAAGAGAAATGAGAGATTGTGTCGCAAGAGCCAAAAGAAAGAGAGAAAGAAGAAAGTTCCAAACGTTGAGAGAGGAAAATCTTATTTGTATTGAGAGTTTCGATTTGTTTAAGAGACAAGAGAGAGAAAGTGGAGTTTAATAAATACTGATAGAGACAACTCATCCGTGTGGATCCCAGATGTTGGTTATTTTTACAAAATTGTTATTGTAACTCAATTCTCATAACTTGATAACATCAAAAGATTGTTTTCAGTTTCCATAATTCAAACTCAATTTTTTGAGTATTGAGTTACGGAAATTGAGTTAAGAAACTAATCCAAAGTCCAAACACAACAAGTTCATATGGGGTCTACAAAATTTGGAAAATGAGTTATAGAAACTAAAAATTGGGTGATGAAACACCTAAACCAAACATGCCCTAACTTATTTAGCATAAAAAATTAAGAAATTAAATTGACATCTCGATTTTTATAGTATAGTAAATAGTTGCATCAAAATTAAGAAAATTTAATAAAACACATGACATAAATTTATAATCTAATTTGAAATCTAACTGGATTTTATTATAATTTTTGCTTTATATATATATGCATGATAAGTTACTTGAAATAAATTGTTCACAAAGAGACACACAATGTACACACTTAAACACTAGAAATTCACATTTGTTAAGACTCTCTACATTTAACATCACATGTTGGGTACAAATAGTGTATAAGGGGAGCGTGAGACGATCAAAGCCCATTTCTCAATACTTTGAAATTTTAATTGGAGAGAAATTTTTGGACACTGTTTTTCTTAATAATACAAGTAAAAAAAAAGACTAGGTAAAAGAGCACTGTTTAACACTTATTTAAGGAAATAACCTATGTGGATTTCTTCTCTTCAAGAGACCAGTCCCCACTCATCTCTTAACGAGATGGGTTCTTTAAGCATGCGTTCATCTAACTGAAGTTGATGCCGCCACTTTAAAAATTTTGGTCTACCTGGATCTTTGTCTTTTCAAGAGTCGAGTTCCAATTAAATATTAAAACATGGGACTCATCTTTTCAAGAAACGAGATCAATTTTTTTTTTTTTTTTTTGCTGAATAGAAACGAGATCAACTTAAAACCCAAGAATTGTCACTTGAAGTGATCATAACAATGTCTTTAATGTTGTTCTTGGCCTAGTTATTAGCTTTTCCTGCAGGGAAAAATAACTAAATTTGAAATATAAGTTGATCAAAACAAAGGGGGAAAAAAGAAGAAGAAAGAAGGGGAAAAAAAAAACAAGAAAATCATCTGTCTAAATAGATACTTATCAAAAGGTTGCTCATTAATTTATAGCTGAAGACAGAGAGACACCATGAAGAAACAAGGGAAGTTTGTTAGTTGGTGAAGAATATGATCAAAATTATGAGAAAATCAAATCTGGGTATTGAAGAGAGGGGTTTTTATAGTTATGGGATTTGGTGAGATTTAGGTGACTTTGGCATCAATTTATTAGCTAAATTTTTAGCTTTTATGTACAATTTTTTAAAATCTCAATTTTCTCATATTTTAAAGATTGATTGGAATAATATCATTTTCATGAGTCAATTATTAACTCTTTTTTTATACCTCAATCAAATTAGATCGCGTCAACAATTGTGAGATGTGATAGAAGTAAGATATTTTTTTGTCTCACTATATTTATTATTAAATAAACAATGAAGTCCCCTCTATCTAACTAAAAAAAGGTTAAAAAACTAAGGTTATGTTTGGTAACAGTTTTTGTTTTCTATTTTCAAAAGCTTGTTTTTGAGAATATAAAGAAAAAAAACAATTTTATTGTATTTTTGAAATCAAAAACATATTTGGTTAGTTGAAATTAAAAAAAAAAAGTTTTTTGAAGAAAAAAATAAAAAATACTAAAATATGTCGTTACTAGGATTTGAACTCTAATGCTAACTTATTAAATGAGTTAGATTCATTAAATTAAATGCATATTTTCATTGACTTTTGAAAATTAGAAATTGAAAACAGCATTTTGCATGTTTTCAGTTTCCTTCACAAATTGAGTTTTGAGAACAGTTTTTATTTTTTGTCCATTTTAGATTACCAAAAAAGAAAAAACAGTTACCAAACATACTCTAAGTTAATCTCTAAAAGCCATTGTGTGGGTATGATCAATGCGGTTTGGCCCTATTTTGTAACTCTACCTTTGAAAAACAAAAAAATTTCTCACAATTTTCTCAAAAATAGAAAATTGTTTTTGAAAATAGAATGTAAGATGAAAAAACAATTACCAAACATACTCTAAGTTAATCTCTAAACGCCATTGTGTGGGTATGATCAATGCGGTTTGGCCCTATTTTGAAACTCTACCTTTGGAAAAAAAAAAAAAACACATTTCTCATAATTAATGTCTGATTGGCGTGCATTATTTTTTATTGCAGTGGGCAACTCTCTGTAGATCACATTTAGCAGAAGCAAAGTGGTTTTACAGTGGATACATTCCTACAGTGGGCGAGTACCTGGAAAATTCTTGTGTTTCGGTGGGTGGTCCTGCAGCCATGTTTCATGCCTATATTCTGCTTGGTTGCACCTTAACAAAAAATTCTATTGATTGCTTCAAGAATGGCTCAGAGATAATATATTGGTCATCTCTCATTACTCGACTTAGCGATGATTTAGGGACTTCAGAGGTATGCTTGGTACAAATTTTGCAATTTAAGCTAGTCAAATATTACTATTTAATTTTTACCATAATAAGTATTAATGTACTAATTCTCTGTTTCTTTTATCCAAAGGCTGAGAGCAAGAGAGGTGATGTGGCAAAATCCATCCATTGCTACATGGTACGAGAAGGCATAACCGAAGTACAAGCAAAACAGTGCATAAAGGAATTAATCAACTATTCATGGAAAAAATTGAACAAAGAGAGTGCCAAAAATTCTTTGCCAAGATCAATGGTAAATATGTCACTAAACATGGCCCGAACTGCTCAGTGCATCTACCAACATGGAGATGGAATAGGAACATCGACTGGAGCCATTAAAGACCATTTAACCTCCTTAATTGTTAAAGCAATCCCTATTGAAGAAACTTGTAGTATGATTTGATTATAAAGATCCAACATGTCTATCTCTTGTAGGCTTCATGGGCTTGTAGTTTTTCCATTAATTGGAAGATTTTAGTAGGTGGTACTATGTGACTTCTTGTTCCAAGGCTATGAAGACAGATCGGGAAAACTAATGTTTAAAGATTCTTTAACCTCTGTCATAGTCTATCACATTGGCATTGGCTTGCAGATCATGAACAATTTCACCGCTCTAGCCAAATTCAACTCAATTATTAGGCAAGGTATTACTAACATGCTCACTAGTATTTTTGTGAACAAAATATATTAAATTAATGTTACGTCTCAAACAATTTGAAAATCATACAAAAATGTAGATCATATGCCATGCCCCGAACTTAATTATAGGAGCGACAAATGAGTTGTGATGCCCTAGATTGATTAAATATTTTTTGAGTGCATTGAGTCTCACATCAAGCATATATTGTTGGCTATATTAACAATTAAAAAGAGTCTCACCTATGATTAAACTAGTTTATATATACACACACACTAATTGCTAATCCGTGTGATGCATGGATTAGTTAAACAAAAATTTTAAATTTTCACTATGCTTAAAGTTATGATCACTTGAAAAAATAAGTAACAATTTAAGAGGGAAAAAAAAATACTAATACCAATAATGTTAGGTGTAAAGTTGTGATTTACAACTATGATTTTAGGTTGGCTTTAATTTTGTGTCAAATTTAATTGTATTTTTGTTCAATCATTTCCCTGTATTTTTTGTAGAATTTAATGTAAAGGTTGTGAGTAAGAGTTTGGTGAAGATCTATGAAGAATGAGATTTCACGACTAGCTAGCGACTGGCTTGCAAGTGCCAACTTGCGAAAGGCCACATGAGAAGCACATGCTGGAATCTGAAGAGTCTCATGCCAAGCTGGATTTTGCGAGTCACGTCGCGACTTAGGCCAAGTCGTGAGTGACCCATGAAACTCACTACCTAGAGCTTTTTAAAGTGTGTTTGTCACATACCTTTACCAATCATATATAAGCCCTCACTACCCACGAAATTGTAAGGAGTTTTTCCAAGGAACTTTTGAGAGAGAAAACCCTAGTTACACATTTGAGAGTTAGAGATTGTATACCCACAATCATCTATACCATTTCTCTAAAGTTTTCCTCTACTCCTACCTCTCCATCTACACATTTGTAGACATTCGATTTTGCACCTATGATTTAATCAAGAAAGATGACTGGAATGACCATTCATATACCAAAAAAAAAAAAAATCATTCTTGCATTACATGCATCAACTTGTTCTTTTATCACATGCATCAATTTGTTCTTGCATTGCATGCATCAACCTATTCATTGCATATCATAAAAATGATCTTGAAGTTCTAACAGTCGCAAGAATATGTCTGGTTTCCAAATTAGAACGTCGAATCGAAAGATATCACATGATCAAGTTTGCACGGTCTATATGCATGGTGTCTAGGTAGAGTCAACCACGCACAATTAATTCAAATTAATTTTGATTAGTTAAACAATTAAAATTAATTAAATAATTTTTTGATTGGTTGATAATTAGTGTTTAAAATAGGGATGCATGCAAAGGTCCATTCAACATGGGATTTAAGGGCCCATAATTCTTCCTCAAGGAGAAGGATGTGTTTATATTCAGTTTGCAGGTCAGTTTCAAGTTTTTGGAGGCAAAGGTTGTTACAGTTGTAGAGAAATTTTTGGATGCCCACAAGGTGAGCGAGAATTCTTTTTTTCCTGTGGAAAATGTTACCAAAGGCATCTGAGTTCCAAGATTTGACACAAGTAGTGAAGTCATCCATGGCTGCCTCGATATTTCTGGGGTGTTCTTACCAAGATTGATGGATGATAGAAGGGAAAGTAGGATCATTGAACCACATGGTTTCGAGGCAAAAAGGCTTGGGATCGAAGTTGTGCATGGTGGAGGGGGAAGTGTGGAGGAGAATGGGGTGATGATCAGAAGAGGTTCTAGGGAGATGATGCATATAAGCATCCTCGAAGAGAAGTTCCACTGCAGGTTTGATAAGGCTCTGTCTAACGCTTCATAACAAGACCACCATTTCTTTTGTTAGACCACGTAAACTTGGGTCCACTAAAACCTAAGTCTATGAGACTACATTTATTAAGGAGATCATTAAAAGTTTCAATGCGTCTACGACTAGGGGGTAGAGCTGAGGCTTTCATTGTGGGAGAGGATGTCATTAAAGTTTTCTACTAAGAGCCAAGGAAGGGAGTTGGAGTTTGCAAAGTCAACTACGTCATCCCAAAGATTGAAGTAAGTTTGTTGATTAGGGCTAGCATAAATGGCAGAGAGGATCCAATTGGAGTTGGGATTAGAGGCATATACTTGAACAAAAGTGTGGATGGCTTGATCTGTGACAGATAGGATGTCCAAAGCAATGTTTCTTTCATTCCAAAGTATCCAGATTCCACCAAGGAAGCCCACAACATCAGAGCAGCAAACATTCTTGAAACCAAGAGAAGAACTGATATATTCAGCTCTTTGACCGAAGATGTGAGTTTCCATGATAATGGCGATGTCAGGACGATGGGAGCGGTTGAGGTCGGAGAAGTTTTGGTGGAAATAAGGGTTTCCTGCGCCCCTACAGTTTCATATTAGGATCTTCATTAGAGATGGGTTGAAGGGGTTAGTTGACAAAGCTAGTTCGGACCTCCATGCTAGTGGAGGTGGTGTCATCAGGGAGCGTTCCTGTGGGATAATAATGGTTCTGTATGATGGCAGGGGGCTCTGACACTGGTCTATGGAGAGTCTGAAGCATGCAATCTGTGGTTGGACCATGCAGAGAAGTTTCATTGCCTATTCCCTCATGCACGTAAGATACAGAGTGTTGTTCGTTAGGGAGATGGTAGTCAGAACATCGTCTTGGGCTGCGGTGACATTCAGCTCAGAAGGAGTCGATGATGAGTTCAAGTTGTGGAGGGGGGTCAACGGTATTGATTCTTGGTTGTTGGGAGGGAAGTATATCGCCTGTGAGACAAAGGCCAAATCTTGAGTCACTAGAATGATCACATGGCCCAACGAGGTGTTTGGTGGCAAGGTGTGGGCTTGGGCCTTCTAAGTTCGCTCCACTTCCCTCTCTATGTGGGCCCGGAATGAGCTAGGGCACTATTGGATCCATCTGAGAAGGTGATTCCCAATGGGTCTCAAGCGGTTTTAAGAGAGCAAAGCCCATTGGTCTCTGTTTTGTGGGGTGAATAGAGTTAAGTTCGAGAGGAGTTAAGATGCATTGGTTTCTCTCGGCAAGCTCATGGTTGCTGGGGAAAGAGGTTTGGATGGTAGCAGATGGGTTGGGAATGGGTGGGGAGTTGGGAGGGATGGGAAGGTTGGAGGGAATATTTGGTGTAGGGTTGGAAACAAGCGAAGGGCTGCGTGTGTGGTCTTCATCATGGGAGATATCATCAACACTAGGGTTGGGGATTTTTTTTCTTCGAAGTGGAAAAGGCAGATGAGTTGCCTAAACTAGGAGTTAACGTGAGAGAAAATTTTGCATGATTATGGGAAGCTTTTGTCAATTTTGACGAGGAAGAATCTGCAGATGGATTAGACGTCTTCATCTAATTTTTGTTTGCTTTCTTGAGCTGTGGCCTACGGTTCAAAGGGTTTGGGATAGGTGAGGATGTGACATGCACTGTAGGAGACATTGGGTTGATTGAAGGGGTAGGGTGGGAGATGTCTCTGTCAGGGGGTGTGTGGGTGTGTGGGTGACTTTGTCACGTGCATGGGTGTGTGGGTGTAAGCTATCATGTGAATGGGTCACACGTGTTGAACGGGGCACACGGGTCTGTTGGTGTTGCTAGTTAACTAGGCCGCTTTATTGCGGACAGGTGGAGCCGGTGGCAGCTACCGGTGAGGATTTCCTGGGATTTGATTTCCTGTTTTTGACAATCATCCACTCCCCAAACTTGTCATTAGCTTTGCCGTCTTTTTCGACTTCGGGGTTAGGAGGGGGTGGTTGAGAGGTGATAGGACGTATGACAGATGGATAGGAGTTTGATTTATGGCTAACGCAACCACACTCAAAACAAAGGGATGAGATTCCTTCATATTGCATTCTCTACGACATGTTTCCAATCCGAATGGGGAATCAAGATCAATTTGAATGCAAAGTCTAGCGTAGCATCCCTTGATGTTATCTATAGTGCGAGCATCGATACGGAGTAGCTCTCCAAATTGGTTGCCTATCCTTTGAAGAATGGATCGGTCGTAGAACTTTATCAGAAGTTCTGACAAGCGTGCCCAGATGGCTGTGGTGATGAATCTAGCTTCAAAAGGCTTAAAGCCCGGTGTCCATTGCTTGACCGATAGGAATTGTCTACCTATGAACCAAGGCCCTTCATTGAGAACTTTCCAATAATCCTCTCTTAGTTTGAACCTAATGAGAAAGTGATCAAGTCCTAAGTCAATGATGTGGAGGTCACTTTGTGGTTTCCATATGGCCCGAATCTTGTGGTCGAAATATTTGAACCCGAGAGATTTTCCAAGATGATGATGGTAGATCTCCAAGGGGCACGTATACGGGCCTTATCTTCCTTGGAGAGGAGTATCTGTCTGTGGTGTTTTGTCATTGGAATCATCATCCTAATCAAATTCCATTTCGTCATCCTGTATTTGCTGGGTTTTTAAAGAACAGTCATCCCAATAATGGGTTGGTTCGAGCAGAGAATCTTTGTAAGAACGAATGTTGTGTTGTTGGCAAAAGTCTGGTGTCAAAGTTTTTTGCTTTTTTGTGCTCCGGATGAGGAGGTCAGCCTCCTCCAATGATATGGTCGTATCGCTTGGGTCTACTTCCATGGAGAGAACTTTTTCCATTATTCATCTTTGCAAATTGCAAGTCAAGCACCAATGTCTATACAGAGTTGAGAGCGTGATAAGTTATATTACACAAAACACACTTTCTTAAGAAAATGAGGGACAATTACTTCTTTGTATATATATTCATTTTTTTTTATTCTTAGTGACATGGACATTTAATAATATAATTAAAATTAATTCTTAGTACAATGAATATTACTAAAAACTAGGCCTGCTGCTTCACTTCTGGTCTATATAAGGGGATGCTCCCCCGGACTTTTTTAAGCTTCAAACTCAAACCAACCTAAATCAACTTGTTCAAGAAAGCCACACTCTCCTGATGGAACTAGCAATTTCTTACTCCACTCTCTCATGCCTCACTACATTAAATTATGAAAGAAGTGCAATTGCAGTAACAAGGACACATACAAAACTATACAAGCAAGGCCTATCAATTGTACCCTTCTTCGTGATCGTCTCAAAGTTCAATGAACAATTGAATTCAAGAAGATCAGCTAATTATCACCCAAGTATTTGGGACCACAAACTCATCGAGTCCTTTACCACTTGCTGCTCAGTATAAGTCCATTTATTATCCCCATCTATATTATATTGACACATTAATTATTTATCTGTACTATATGAATATTTGGTTATGTTGTAGTATTAGATCCATGCCACTCGACTTGAGGGGTTGAAGGAAGACGTTAAAACTTTGCTGACATCCACAAAAGACTTTAGTGTCTTACTGAAGCTTATAGATTCAATGCAACGATTGGGAGTGGCATACCACTTTGAAAAAGAGATAAAAGATGTCATTGGTATTCAAAATCCTGTTGTCACTAATGATCTTTACACAACAGCATTGCAATTTCGAGTTTTAAGAGAACGTGGTTTCCCAGTTAGTGATAGCATAAATAGTTATCTTATTGTTATAAGACAAATTAATTTTTCTCTTCAAATTAATTTAAAGAAAATTATTAATTTCCTTTATATCTTTTTATTAAATGTGAATTTTGACAAATCTACTATTAGATTACATTCTCTCATTATATCCTAATTCATACTTGCAAAATTTTAAGAAAATTAATGATCAATAGTTATGTCATCTTTCAAATTTTTGTATTCCTAAATTATCTATAAAAAAATATATATGTTTATAGATTGATTAGTAATAAACTTCCAATTTGAACGAAATTTGACATATATGTTAAAGAATATAAAAATATGTAATCTAATTATTAAATTTTGAAAATATGTAACCATATTAATTTTTTAGTGAGAGTTTGATTCGAAGAGAAACTTTGTTCATATGCACATATTTTCTTTTCTTTTTGCTAAACAATTCGTGGTACACAGATGCGTTTAACAAATTCAGAAGTAGAGATGGGAGATTCGTTGCCAGCTTAACCAAGGATGTCGAGGGACTTTTGAGTTTGTATGAAGCCTCACACCTTGGAACGTGTGGAGAAAATATATTGGAAGAAGCCAGGGATTTTAGTATGAAAAACCTGAATTCATTAATGGGAAAATTGGACTGTAATTCAGCAAAGCAAGTAAAACAGTCACTGGAAGTACCCCTACATTGGAGGTTGCCAAGAGTTGAAGCTCGGAACTTCATTGATGTCTATCAAAAGGACAATACAAGGAACTTGACTTTACTCGAGCTGGCTAAGTTGGATTACAATTTAGTGCAATCCGTACACCAGCGAGAAAATTTAGGAGTTACAAAGGTAGCGATTACTTTCATCCATAATCTTCAATGGAAAACCTGCAATCAAATTATAACGTTTAAAAATTGATGCATTAGGTGGTGGAGAGACTTGGGTTTGACAGAAAAGCTAACTTTCTCAAGGGACCGGTTGATGGAAAATTATTTTTGGGCAACGGGGATCGTTTCTAAGTCCCAATTCTCCAAGTGCAGGACAAGCCTCACCAAATTTGTATGCATATTAACAGCTATTGATGACATGTGTGATATATATGGATTACTCGATGAGCTTGAATGCTTCACTGAAGCTGTGAATCGGTAAAATAGAAATATATTTATCAAGGATACTATATTTTATCTTGTGGAAACCATCACTTTGATGATAAACATTTTTCCTTCATTTTCTTTTTCTTAATCGTTGTCTTCTTCTTTTCTTATTTCTTTTTGCAGATGGGAAATGACCGCAATGGTGGACCTACCCGAGTACATGCAGATTTGCTATGATGCCATGCATGAGTTTGTTAATGAAATTGTTAGTGATGTGAGCAAAGATCATGGCTTGAATACTTTCCCCAATTTTATCGAAGAGGTAAGCTAATTCTATAATACTTTGAAACTTTAACTGGAGAGAGGATACAAAAGTTTTCATAATATTTTTCACAACTTTTTAATGTGTCCAATTGTCATTGAAGCATTAATAAAAAAATAATTAAAAAAATTTGATAATTCAATAGTTGAAAAAAGGAGATTTTTAAACCCTTGACATTTTCGTTGAAAATATGAGAAAGTATCTATTGAACCATGAAGTTCTAGGCATCAAAAAAGAAAATTGAGAAAATTAGTAGATACTTCCATAGTACGGAGATTGATTAGCATAAATATCCCATCATGCACAATTAATGCCTGATTGGCATGCATTATTTTCAATTAGAGTGGGCAAATCTCTGTAGATCATACTTAGTAGAAGCACGGTGGTTTTATAGTGGATACATACCTACAGTGGAGTACCTAGAAAATGCTTGTATTTCAGTGTGTGGTCCTGCAGCCATGTTTCATGCCTGTATTCAGAGTGGGTGCACCTTAACAAAAACTTCACTTGATTGTTTCAAGAATGGGTCAGAGCTAATACATTGGTCATCTCTCATAACTCGACTTAGTGATGATTTAGGAACTTCCTATGTATGCTTGCTTGGTACAAATATTTGCAGTTTAATCTAGTCATCAAATATTATTTAGTTTTTACTTTTTACCACATTAAGTATTAATTCTCTGTTTCTTTTCTTTTATCTAAAGGCTGAGAGCAAGAGAGGTGATGTGGCAAAATCCATCCAGTGCTGCATAGTACGGGAAGGCATATCCGAAGTTCAAGCAAAACATTGCATAAAGGAATTAATTAGTTCTTCATGGAAAAAACTTAACAAAGAGAGTGCCAAAAATTTGTTGCCAAGATCAATAGTAACTATGTCACTAAACATGGCCCGAACTGCTCAGTTCATCTTCCAACATGGAGATGGTATTGGAACTTCGACTGGGGCCATTAAAGATCATTTAACCTCTTTAATTGTCAAAGCAATCCCTATTGATTAAACTTTTAGCAGGATATGATTTGGAAGATTCAATGTCTTCTTCTTCTTTTTGGCTCAAAATTCAACATGTCCATTGAAATATGCTATATTATCCTAAGCAAGTATTTAGAACCCTTAAAACAAAGTTTTATGGCCTATCACTTTTAATACTAAACTAACAACTTAGTCCAATATACAAGTTTAGCCAAGTTTCATATTGCAAGCAAGATTAAGAACAAACTAAAGCAAGTAAAGAGCAATATGAAAATTTGGAAAATAAAACAAACCACACAAAAACTGTTAAGCACCTAGAGAATTGGGCAGAGAAATTGAACTGTGGTAGATCACTTCGAGGGGATTTGGACCTCTTTAAGGAGAAAGAGAGAGTAATCACTATATTATTCATCAATAGTAGCTACAAGTAATGCTTGCCCATTTATACAATCCATTGGTACTAACCCATAACCAACCATCACTAACTACCCCAACTAGCTACTAGCTAACCCAACTGACTAGCATTGCCAGCTGTCACTTACAGTTACAGGTGTCTATCAAAAACATCAAAACGTGTTTTCAAAGAGGAAAACACGATCAATCGGGTGGAAAAAACCTCTCTACCGACCACCCATTGAAAAACACCACTAGTATGAATAGTTGCAGTACATGGATGACTATAAACCGTTCAAGCTTATATTTGTCTGTGTACTTGAGCCTTCCAAGCTCTAACTAGCAACCAACTTCCCCAAATCTTTCTTCATCTAGCTTACTAGAGTCACCACCGTTGAGCCACCAACAGAAAGCCATCAAAGGATTTGGATTTGGATATGGCTTCTCAAGTTTCCATTGTCATTCACTCACTCACAATGTCTATGTATATGGGTGAGAATGGTGGTTGTAGAATCTTAATCAATACGATGTAGGAGATGGAAAAGAGAGGAATGACTTTTGGTTTTTTTTTAAGGAAAAAAGCTATCTCTTTTCATACACTTGATAGGCTTCATACTTCTATCACTCTTCTAGTTTCTAGGGTTTGTTCAATCCTTATTTGAAGCTTTTTGCCACGCCTCACAGTTTTGTGTGTGTGCGCGCGAGCGCACTAGCAGATAAGCAGTGGACATGTGAAGTGCAGAGTACAAAGATCGTGCAACTTGTGACCTAGTCGCATGGTAGTTACGAGGTGCATGGCTATGCTCTCATCCAAACACCTGCCACGTGGATCTTGTGGCCATCTAGGTCGCCTCTTGGTCGCTTGATGGTCACGATATCTCTAGTTGATGCATCTTCCAACCTTGAAGGAAAGGCTAAGTATGATCTACCCAAAATGCATATAAGTCCAGGAAAAATATATCAAACATAAAAAGAATTACAAACAAATTTGTCACTGAATAAAGCCAACAAATAAAATTTAAGATTCCCTTAATAAGTAACAACCACCGCCGGGTGTGGCTTATTATGGTAAGAGTCCTTGTATTGGTTCACTTGGTGAGCACTTCAGATAATAACCCCATCAAGACCTCAGTGGTACATGTGGTATAACTTATTGCTCTCATGTGGCGTAGAATCAATGAGTCCACACCGGAGACCACATGACATCTTTTGACTTTTAAATTGGTTGCTCTCATACCATGATAAGTAGCGTTCCAAAAATTTAAGCTATTAAGAAGTCTAAAAAAGTTAATAATTTAACTACTTTTCTAACAGAGTTCAACACAAGCCTGAGTTTGCACGTAGCCTTTCCTAAGAGTAATGTTGAATCCTATAACTTGTAAAAGCCCGGCAATAGTAGAAGCTTCACAGAAGATATAAAACTTAAATCAGAAACTTGACATGTGGTGTACCATATCACCCTGACCCGGCCTTATATGTAATGAATTTTTTTTCATTCATTCCGTCATTTAAAAATAGTATGATTGCTGAGGTACCAAAAAACCTTAAGCTATAAATTTGTTCCGAAATTTATAGAATATAAGCTGCTGAGACCACAGATTAACAAAGAATCTTTATTGGCTGCATCCAAGATCAATAAGACAAGTAAATGCAAGGAGAGTAAAGGATGGATTAAACTGCAGAAACCATGCAATATGGTTTCAGCGTGAAAAACAATAATTATTTGCGTGAAGGGAAGATATCACCATCTAACATTTTTCCCCGTGGTTCACATGGCAATAGAAACTGAAATGCCATCACAGATTGCTAAAGAACAACTAAGTAAAGATTTCTCAGAGGAAAAAGTCAACAATTCTCGTAAAAAAACTTCAGCAGCTGTTCATCATAATCCAAAATGCTTTGAAGCATTGATGAAAAAATGGTACAATTCATCATTTTGCATTATTTTCTATACCAAACAGAACGCATGCCTAACTTCCAATGTTAAAGGGAGCCCATCCCCTTCAGTGATGAGCCTTCGCTGCTTTTGCTTCTGCTTTCTGATGAGACTTAGCCTTTGCCTGAAGGTAACAAAAGTTCAAAAACAAAAATAAACAATAAGCATATGTAAAATGACTTTGTTGTGTTTAGACAAAAATAAATGACAAAGAACGGCCAAAACAGCATATTCATAGAAACATAAAGAGAAGCATAAGATTGTCATTCCAGAGAGCCCAACATTATCTTTGAACTCAAGTGAAATGGAAGCAACCAAAGGTGGTGAACAACCTTTATCTTTATTGTAATGACACATGCACCAGGTGGGTCTTGAGCCCACAATCTCACCCTCCACCATGCTCTTGTAATGGTAGGAGCTACCATTTGGGCTAGAGCTCATTGGCAATAGCAATCAGAAGTGAACAACTTTATGCAAGAATGCACAAAGCAAAAACTTCCAGCGAGGAAATCACCTTATTGGGATAAGATAAATCGCTATTGCCATAATTTTAAAGGCAACAAAACTATCCTTTGCAAAAATATCACCATATTCGTTCCTCATAATCTCTTGACTAATAAAAAGAAGTTCTTAGATAAGTAAGTGATTTCTTAAAAAAAAAAAAAAAAAGCACAAAATGGGGTGCAATCCTAATGCATAAAGGAAGAGCGAAAAGGTTCTCTAATAGAGAAAAGTTCATAACCCCACTTTGCATTTGCCCTTAGCTTATCGAGCTTCTTTTACTACTACCTTACAACAACCTTACAGTCCATCAACCAATTAATAATAATACCTTCATATGCATTGAAAGTTGCCATTAAAGAAGCTTCAACAACATATGAACCAAGCTTCAAACCCAATAAAAATAAAGGCTGAAAAAAAATTTTTGTTGGATCTTTGCAATTTCATGAAGGTTCCACTTTCATCCTCAAACTTGTAAAGTTACATTTTTGCCATGGAAAATTTTATTAAATGGTTTCAGTCGATTCAGTTCTCTCCTTTCATTCATTATCTGTTGAGACATGCCAAGTCCACAACATTTTCACAACTAATCCGAGCTGTTACTTGTTCTAATTTAGGCTCACCACTGAAATTACTTCTTTGCCCGCTAGTAACAGCCAATAACAATTTGCCAACAATGATTTGTTGTGAACAATTTGTGGACGTATCATTACTCTTTTCCGTTAATTTAATTCCATACCACCTTAGCCTTTTAAGGTGCCACTTAATGAGTGACCCCAATTGGTCTGTAGCCAATCAGTAGTTTTGGGACTAAGGTTTTGTTGTTGTACGCCATATGCAAATTCCTTTGCAGTGTATGGTATAACGAAATCGACAACTTTTTAAATTCAAAGATAAAAACTACAACATTTAAAACTTTGATAGAAATTTTATAAAAAAAACCCAGAATTAGTCCAAATGTTAAGTGTCAGAAACTGAAAGTATATATATTTGATGTTTGATTATCAAAATTGAAGTGTCAGCTATGCCTAAACTCTATAAAGCTAAGAAATTTGATGGTAATGAAATTAAATAAAATATAATTTTAAATGCAATAAATAAAGCACTAATCCCAATCGAACAAAGCAACTATCAAAAGCAAAATTGATGAGAGTAGTACCTTGAGGTATTTGAGCTTAATGCTTCCGTAAACGACACCAAATGAAAAGGCCGAAGCACGCGCCACCTATTAAGTACCAACAACAAAAAAAAAAAAAGTAAATTACAAAAGTTATTTAGATTTGAAAATTTGAGATCTATTTTCTTGGAAACCAAACAGAGAGAGAGAGAGAGAAATTTATATACCAAAGCGAGAGTGCTGGTTCCTGAATAGAGTCCTGGAGGCGGCGCCATGGCAATTGTCTTCTTCTTCTTCGGATTTGTGAAAGAGAGCAGAGATAGAGAAAGTTGAAAAAGCCCTAGAATTGGGAGAGAGAAAGAGAGAGAGAGAGAGAAAATGAGTGTGTCACTGTTTTTTACCATATAATAAAGGGCTTGATTTGCTGCGGTTGGGCCTATGAGTCTACAACTGATGCTGTGGCTTCTAAATCAGTCAACGACTTATAGGATTTTTTTTTTTTTTGGATTATTAGTTTATTACCATCCATTTCAAACATTTCTTTCTGAAGACAAAATACTTTACCAGTTAATTTATCACAACAACTAATTAGATTAGTTTATCTTTCTTTGAGCAATGTTACCTATACAATTTTTATTCACATACAAAAATTGGGTCTAGTACTCCTTTGAACTTGTCATAAACTTATGATTATAACACATGTCCATTTTTTATCGTATTAAAATGAATTGTTTTTCTCCTTATTGTAGGCTTCTAGAGCTCTTCCAGAACCTAATGATAACTTTTCAGTTAAACGATATCACTTTCACATGAATTCATCACTTACACTAGTTTTAATATGGTTTAATTAGTGATCACAGTAGTGGATTTTAACTTTACCAAGAATGTATTTTCTCTAGATTTGGTGTTTTCTTTCTCTTCAAGAACCTAATGATAAATTCTGAGTTAAACGATATTGCTTTCACATGAATTCACCACTTACACTAGTTTTATTATGGTTCAATTAGTGATCATAGAAGTGGATTTCAACTTTACCAAGAATGTATTTTCTCTAGATTTGGTGTTTTCTTTCTTTTCCTTCGACTTCACTTGGCTTACTAAAGTATGTGTTTAGCATGGGTTGTTGATTTGATAATTTATTTCTATCTCACATTTAACCAAGTAAGTTACAAAATGCAAGCTAGTCAAATACAACAACAAAGTGTGTTTCTATATGTTATATTAACTACTTAATTGGAGTCTCTCCAAGGTGTTCTCTCCCTAACAAACTTTTACAAAACTACTTTCTAAATTCAATTAATTCAAATTAAAAAAACTAAATTGCCAATATACAAATTTCTTAGAGCATCCACAGCCCAAAATGCTATCCTATCCTACTTTACTATCCCAAAAAATTATTTGATCAATTATATAATACAATTTTACAATATTCCAGCATCCCAACTTTTATTTTATAGTACAACACATTAAAATAATATTTCTACACGATAAAATAATATATCTCAAAACCCAAATAAAAACAAAAACCCAAAACCTAATGAGAAATGAAGAGAGAGAAGAATCAGAGATAATATTATAATCATTTTTAATTGTACAATCTTGCTACAGTACCATCCTAGAAATAAGATGGTTCTGTAGCAACATTGTAAAATTTTTTACAATTTGCACAATTTGCAAGCTAGGCTGGAGCATCACAGGCTGTGATGGTAAAATATATCAAATTATAGGATATACAAGCTGGGCTGTGAATGCTCTTAGAAAACTAGAACTTTTTTAGACTTTATATTCCAAAAATCGTGTAACTTATTTGACACTTTTTAATAATTTTAACAAAGACGTCCATAATTCAAATCCCTCTTATTCTTATGCTGTTGTATTAATTGGATTATAGGATATACAAGCTGGGCTGTGAATGCTCTTAGAAAACTAGAACTTTTTTAGACTTTATATTCCAAAAATCGTGTAACTTATTTGACACTTTTTAATAATTTTAACAAAGACGTCCATAATTCAAATCCCTCTTATTCTTATGCTGTTGTATTAATTGGATTATTAAAATCTTATAACTAAATATAAAACACCTTAAACCTTATCTATTGATTCTATATATAAGAAAACGCTTGAATCAATAGCTAATATATCCTTCACAATGTCAGAGGGAAGTTTCAAATAGGAGAATAAGTGTAACTTAACACGATAATGGATATAATTCAAAGGATAAATACAATCAAATTAACCATATTTCATAGAAAATTATTGGCAACACATATTATAATGATTTTATCATTAAAAAGAATTCATGACTTCATGCGGTGCGTCTTTGGGTTAAAACTCATTTTCCTCTCTCTTAAGTGTGTTTGTTTCTCCAAAAAAAAAAGTACAAAATACATGATTTAATTAATTATTTTTTGATAACCACTACTATTCATCTATATAAATAATTTCTCCAAAGAGGATTTGTAAATACAAGAAGTCTAGTTTGCTAAAATTAACCTTTTTAAAAATTTAAAAAAAAAATTATAAATCAAGCAAAACATGATTTATACATATCTGGGCCTTGAATGTATTCTATACACTACTTAGATTGGAGCCTTATATTTAGGGCTTAGGATACACGATTTTCTAAACCAGGCAAGACATGCGTTATACATATTGGGGCCTTTAATGTATTCTTACACTAATTAGATTGGGCCTTATATTTAGAGCTTAGGATACACGATTTATTCATATTGATAAAATTGGGCCCAAAAACATATCAGATTTAAACCCCACATAAAAAGGGTAATAACAAATTAACAATAACAACCTCCAAGCCAATACAGTTCCATTTTTGCACCATTACAAGCTAATAACGTCTTAAACTTCAAGGTTCAACTTCAAACAACTACAAGCCAATAAATCACACAAAACAGTTTGAATGGCTCCAGCCAAAACAAATAAGTTGGAACAATTACAGGCCCAGCAACAAACAAAAAGCTACATGCCAATAAGTTGCCCAAGCTATTAAATATAGTTCCAACTCAAGCTTACACCTCCAAACTCCAAGCCAACACAAAATAAATTGCACAAACTGTTACACACTTACACATCTTTATCATCAACATCACAAACCATACCCCATTGCCATGATATGGGCACACCAAATCAAGCATCAAAGGCTATAGGTTGTTCCATACAATCCATAGATATCGATGAGCATTCTGATGCAAATTCTAAAAGAAAACGAAATAGTGGTAAGTAAATCAATAGAAAAGTATATATCACTCACAAACGGATAAGTTAAATCAAACAGATTCTATTACCCGAGTCATGATAACTTTCAACTTCATCCAATGTTGTTGGTTCCGTATATTCCATTTCTAATGCAAGTTCTAAAAGAGAAAGGAATAGAGATAAGTAAATGATTAGAACAGTAAATATCACTCATAAATAGATAAATTGCATTGGACAATTTATATTACCTGAATCAATTTGATAACTTTTAAGATCATTTAATGCTTGCTGAAGACTAATTGGTGAACACATTAGCCAATTTTGAGCACAAATAAGAGCCTCAACGACTTTTGGAGAAGGTGAACTCTCAAAATAATCCAAGACACAATCCCCAACACTAAAAGCAAACTCAGATGCAACAGTGGAAACAGAAATAGGCAACACATCTTGTGCTATTTGGCCAAGAATTGGATATTTGGATGAATTCACTTTCCACCAACTTAAAATATCAAAATTTTCCACTATTGGTTCATTACCATCCAGTAAATAATGATCCAATTCTGATTTTCCCTCTATACTATTCTCCTCCGCCAAGTGTTGCTCGAATAACATCATCCATGAATCTTGCCTCTCAGTATTAAACATAGATAGGGAAGAATGAAGCATATCACTTGGCTGCTCATTTACACCCCTACTTGAGGCCCTAGTTGCATAATGATCATACAATCTATCTAAAGCATCTCGTACCTTTGCTATCATGTCATCCACTTGCTCCCCATCATACAATTTTTGGAACCAGAACTTAATATACTTGAACTTGTATTGAGGATCAAGTACAACAGCCACAAATAACATCAAACTGATCATATCGACTCTTCCCCAATACTTGTCATATTTCCTCTTCATACTCTCTGCCATCTCCCTCAAGAGAGGATCATCACCACTATCGCACAAAATTCTTAAGTAATGTTGAATGACAATGAGTTCCTGAAAATATGCATTAGAAGTAACAAACGAAGAACCTGAAAACCGTAAGATCACTTCATATAAAACTTTGAGTAATTTAGTAAAAGCCCGAACTTTTTCCCAATCAAAATGATTGGGAGGGCCTATGGCCTTTATACCATTCCCATCATCATCATCAAAGTGACGAAGGTATTCCTCATCATCTTCCTTCATCCTTTCAAATGCATTCTCAAACTTTTCAGCTCTATCTAACATCATATATGTAAAGTTCCATCTAGTTGGAAGATCAAGACAAACTAAAGTTTCACATAGAATTTTCTCCTTTTCCACACATGCCTTGAATTTCTCGGATCCTATTGAAGAAGATTGAACATATCTCACTGCATTACGAATCTTATCAATTGACTCGCTAAGATCTTCCAAACCCTCTTGCACAATAAGATTCAAAATTTTTGTATAACTTCTCATGTGGAGGAACTCACAGGACAATATGCTACCTTCACTATCTTTTCCTTTTCTTCTCAAGTAATCAATAGTAACATCATTAGAACTTGAATTATCTACTGTAACAGTGAAAATTTTATCAATACCCCATTCAAGTAGGCATGACTCTACCACCTTGCCAATGGTTTCCCCTTGTGATTTGGAACTAGACAAAGATTTAGAATTTTTTTCTGATGGTTCCAATCACTATCAATGAAATGGGCAGTAAGACAAAGATAATCAAGGTTTTGCAGTGAGGTCCACCTATCAGTGTGAGGCAAACCCTCCGACCAGCTAACATTTGTTTCAACTCCTCCTTCTCCCTCAAATAAAGTTTGATACAATCTTTATCAACAGTGACATGATCTGGGATAGGAAACCTAGGTTCAACCGTAGCCATGAATTGAAGAAATCCTTCACGTTCCACAAAGCTAAAAGGCAGCTTATCTATGATTATCATCGCAACCTCTCCACACTAAAGCTATCTCCCTCCTCGAACTCATTTGGAGTAGTTGTGTTAGAACTTAGAACCATATGCATCATCCATGTCCATCTAGTAAATGTGTGGGAAAAAGAAAGATAGAAATAGTGAAATAATGCAAATCTACTAAACTTACAGATCATGAAATCATAACAATATGACAGTCAAACAAACAAAGAAAGTAACAATATGTTAAGGGAATTTACAAGTGATAATGGTGCAGCATTCTGTATGCATTGATTAAATGTGCAAAAATAAAGGAAGATTAATGAATAATAAATTTGCCAAAATGGGTGAATACAATCAAATTCGATCTACCAAACAAAATGCACAAATCATGACAATTCACAAAACAATGACCAATCTAGTAATGGATACATCAACATCAGCAACTAAAATAACCAATCTGAGAAGTGCCAGAGAACAATAAAACAATCCAATATCAACTACAAAACAATGAGTCTTAAATATGCTTTTGGTCCTCAACTGTAGGAGAAGTTTCATTTTAGTAAACAATACTTTATTTATTTTTGTCAATTTAGTTTCTACTTTCTCAAGCAAGTCTCAATGTCACTAACAAAATGACAACCCCATAATTTTAACATAAACTTCTTCTTTTTTTAGATGGAAAGACTACTAATATTATTAATCAAAAGCAAAAGCTAATACATCATGATGTATTAGCTTTAACATAAACATATTAATTGGCAAAAAAACATATCAGTAGTAAAACTAACAAAAAAAGTCACATCATTTAAAAAATAAATTTACTCACACAACAGTAAAATCAAATCTTCTAAACAAATTACTGATTTATTTTCCTTCATTTTCCTACACTTTCATGCAAGGTAACCAAACAGTAAGAAAGCAATAATCAACTTTAAACCAAGGGAGTTAAGGATATTGGCCAGCATTTTTCTCCAAATTTAAGCGTTCTCTTTCCATTCTTTTCATAATTGTTTTCCCAAATAAACCAATCATAGCATCAAAAGCAACCAAATATTTGTTTGTAACCACAATTCTACAAGTAGCAAAAGAGGCAAAATAAATTAATTAATTTTCTTTTACAAAAATAATATTTTTCACACAAAACTCATAACCAAGGCCCTAATTTCTCACAGACAGAAAGGAAAGAATTCAAATGTTTTAGAATTTCAAGAATAAGGGACTCGATGTTTGATTACTCAAATCAACTCCTTCAGTACCAAACACTAAACAAATCTTCAAAGAATAAAGAAAATCCCCAAATAATTAGTTTCAAGCCCATCACAATGTTGCCACAAAGATGCTCATCCAATCACTTAAAACCCCTAAAACCTTATGTTCTCCTATTTATGCTCTTTAAAATGTTTGCCACTCATGCCACCTTGATGGCTTGAGCCGAGTGAAAGTGGATTGTGACTCTCTTTTTTTGGGTCATTTAAGCAAGTTAGAGATGTTTTTATTGTAATTGAATCCTTTAAAAGTAACAAATTTATAAATCAATAGCACTTTAAAAAACAAAAGATACCAAACAAAATATGCACTAAAGTCCCCAACCCAGATAAAGATCAACAAAAATCTAATCAAAATCGACCACACACTTTAAAAAGGTTGTACTCACACTCTACTTCCTATGGATCTAACTTGTTTGTCGTAAACTAAAATAACAAAATCACACACTTTTTTTTTAATGATCAAAATCACACACTTTACTTAAACAGAAACCACCAAACTCATTCAATAAAATACTGTATCTAGAGAAATTAGTAAACAAATAAAAAAGTATAATATATAAACAATCTTCCAAACTGACAAATCATAAAATAATAACAAACTCCTATCAAATAAAATAAAATAAAATAATAACAAACAGACAAACAAAACAAGATGATACATGAATGAAAAATGAAACCCATAATAGAAAGAATCTTCAAAATAAAAACTTTAAACTCAAAGCAGCAGGTGGGTTTCATTAATCTATATATTCTAACCTCAAAAGAGTTGGGTTAGTGTCAAACTCGACTGCAGTGGTGTGAGCAAGACAGAGAATAAAGAGGCGCTGAAACGAAAGCTAAAAGATATATATGAGATAGAGAGATAGAGAGAGTGTGAAACTGAAACAAATATTGGATTTCTTTGTTTTTAGTTTTTACTTCTAAACGGCGTTGTCTTATGCGTTTTCAGTCACCGGCGGTCGGTTCGTTTTGGCTAGGTTTCGCTCTTTCAAACACAGCCACTTTTTATTTTTCCCACTTCTTTATTATAGTAACTTTGTGTTTGATGAACTTGTTATAGACTTACAGTTACTTCGATCATAGTAAAAGCTGAAGCAAATGCAGAGGATATAAATGTGGGATTTAATTCAAGCGAAAAAATTTGATACAAATTTTGTTTGGAAATTCTTGTTTAGTCACCACTGTAGGGGGAATGTGCAGATTAGGCATGTGGATGACATGAATATAGTAAGTTAGGCATAGTTTGAAACTATGTAGGAAAATAGCAACTCGAGTTTTTGAAACTCGAGATTTACATAATAAATCGAGTTTCAAAAACTCGCTTTATGCTCGCTTGGGCTTGCTAAGGTGGAGAAAATGCCACTTGGATCTCGAGTTTCTAAAACTCGTTTTAAGTCTACCTAAACTCGAGTTTTATAAACTCGAGTTTGACTATATCTTATTATAAATTATGTAGTTTATACGCATATAACTCGAGTCTTAGAGACTCGAGTTTTATGCAGTAACTCGAGTCTTATAGACTCGATTTTCTCTGGGCATGTTTATTTAAAACTCAGCCCGTGGCATTTAACTCTCTCACATTCTCCACTCTCACTGCTCAACACACAGAGAAAACCTAAAATCTCAGCCTCACTAACTCTCTCACTCACTCACCCTCACTAACTCACTCACCCATAACTCTCTCACACCACTCACTCTCACAAAACCACATTCTCCACTCTCACTGCTCTTCCCTCTCAGCAGATTCATATCTAAGGTAAGGGTTTGCATAATTTGATTGTCATTATAGTTGAGTATGTTGTCTATGGGTGTGGGTTAAAGAGTTTTACCATTTATTTTGTAGATAGTTAACATAACTTAGTTAATTTATCAATATTGTGAATTATAGAACTTTGTTTTGTTAGTGTTAATTTTTTGAGTATTTATTTGTATAGTTTTTGTTATCAAAATTTTATTCATCATTTTATTTTGATCATGATCTTACAAATTTCTTTGACTTTATTTATCATTAGTTTGGGTATGAAATGGGTAGTGAATGAATGTAATGAATGGGAATGAGTATGTAATTATCAAAATTTTATTCATCATTTCTAGGTTTTTATTTTTATCATGATTTTACAAATTTCTTTGACTTTATTTATCATTGGTTTGGGTATGAAATGGGTAGTGAATGAATGTAATGAATGGGAATGGGTATGTAATTATCAAAATTTTATTCATCATTTCTAGGCTTTTATTTTTATCATGATCTTTCAAGTTTTTTTGACTTTATTTATCATTGGTTTGGGTATGAAATGGGTAGTGAATGAATGTAGTGAATGGGTATGTAATCATGCTCCTCTACCCACCTAGTTCTTTCAGAACCCTTTTAGGCATTATAGGTCACCACACAATGGAGTAATAGATAATTCCGTCTCTCCATCCACTAGGATTAGAAGGTTTACGTCTTGGCCTTTAGATATTAATGGGCACTCTATAACCTGGCTTGAATATGTTCATTGGTAAGATTGCATTACTTTTTTCCCTCACTTTACGACTATGTGATTTAACTAACATAGGACTTGACTTGAACAGGTTCACAATGCCTGATATTGTTATAATCATATACCATGGTGGTCCGCTTAAGAATCCCAATGCGAACAAGGGATTGCCATTTGAGGGGCCGGATATGAAAACTTATTATGCCGAAGTTGATCGTAGGTTGAAAACCCTTGATGAATTGAAGATATTTGTCATGGAAGAGTTGGGTAAGAATCCTGATGCGTACAACATGCAAATTACTTATCGTATGCCAAATGAAATCATGAAGCACCGGATTAATTACAAGTATATGCTGATAGAAAAAGACAAACATGTGAAGATCATGTTTGACAAGTTGGAGAGTATAGCTGAAGTAAGTAACATTGAGTTGTACATACAGTTGGAGCCGCGTGCAGGATGGCAAGAGGATATCCAACAAACAACTAGAAGCTTACAAGTTGCGCTTCCGGATGCTCAATATGAGTATTCTACACATGTAGAGGATGATGATGTTCATGCCGATGGAGATGATGATGATGATGATGATGACGACGACGACTATGTTGATGAGACTACTGCCGTTAACAATGATGATGACGATGATGATGACGACGACGACTATGTTGATGAGACTACTGTCGTTAACAATGATGATGACGATGATGATGATGATGATGATGATGATGATGACGACTATGTTGATGAGAATCTTACCATTAACGGTGAAGATTTTGCCGATAAAGATGACTATGAAGACATGATTGAGAGAGGGGACTTTCGGGACTTTGGGGACTTTGAGAGGGACATTGATGACGATGAGACATTGGACGGCGGTGAACCTGATGCAGACAATGTTATTAGTGTCCAAAACATTACAAACACAATCCCTGCCTACGCACCTCCTGCGTTGTCATTCTCTGCAAATACTTGGGAAAATATGGTTAATCCTTCGCATATTGAGATGCCATTTGTGTCTACTTGGAGAGAGGGGATGAATTTTTGCAAAGGGTTGACTTTTGCGAGTAAAGTGGAGGTGAAGCGCGTATTAACAATTTGTGCCCTCAAGGAAAACAAAAACTTTAAGATCACTAGGTCGACGAGGAAAAATTTTTGTGCGAAATGCGTGCATGAGTCGTGCAAGTGGTATGTCTATGCAGTTATGAAGCCCGAGCTCCAAAATCTATGGATGGTCACCGTGTATGTGGGTCCTCACACGTGTATACCGACTGGGGTGCGAAATGATGGTAGAATGATGAGTTGTAATTTTATTGCAGCAGAAATCCATAACAAGTTACTTGAGGATCACACCACTCAAATTAAGCATCTCAGATCTCTGATAGAGGCGAAATATAATGGCCATAAGCCTTCTTACTACAAGGTATGGGATGCGAAACAAAAGGCGATTGCGCTTATGTTTGGAGATTGGGAAGAATCTTACCAAAGGCTGCAAAAGTTGCTAATGGCGTATATTGATCGGACCCGACTACCCGGTTTGCTATCGTGTCACACCCACCGATGAAGTTCACACCGTATTGTTGCATTATGTGTTTTGGTCTTTCGGTCCATGCATATCAGGATTCAAATACCGCAAGCCGGTTATCAGTATTGATGGGACCCATCTGTATGGTAAATATCAGGGAAAGTTGTTGGTCGCAATGGCAACCGATGCTAACAACAAGGTATTCCCTCTCGCCTTTGCTGTTGTGGATTGTGAGTCAGGGTCCAGTTGGAGGTGGTTTTTACGATGCCTCAGAGAAACGATTGGCCACCTGATACCGACGACGGCATTTGCATAATTTCGACCGACATCTCGGTATCAAAAACGCCATTGCAACTGGCCTAGAAGGGATGATGGAAAAGCAAGGGTATTTCATAGATATTGTCTTCGACATGTTGCTAGCAACTTCAACACCCATTTTCAGAACTCGACTCTAAAGTCAGCGGCGTTGAAAGCGGGATATGCTAGTCAGGTAGTTAAATTTGCTACCATAATGGACTCCATTAAGCAGGTGGAAATTGAGGCCATTAGAAAGAAGAAGAAGGTGACGGGGAGGGATGGTAAGGAAAAGAATCAAGATTATCTTCCATACACATACCTAATGAGCGAGGATGTGGACATGTGGACCCAGTCATACGATGGTGGGAGACGTTTTGGAGCAATGACAACCAATATATCAGAGTGTTTCAATGGTGTGCTGAAAGGTGCACGGGGCCTTCCTATTGCCGCGTTGGTTGAGTTCACTTGGAGCAAACTTGTTCAATATTTCCACGACCGGTGCAAAGAATACCATTATGAGTTGTCAGAGGGTAAGAAATGGAGTGAATATGCCTTATCCACGTGGGATGGAAATAAGCGTAAATCTGAGAAACACTATCTCAAGCCATTTAGCAATGAAGAGCTGATATTTCAAGTAGTTACCCAACTCAACGTGTCTAGCGCAGGAGGGGGAAACCACAGTTACGAAGTTCGGTTACGGGAAAAAACATGCAGTTGTGGGAAATGGCAAAATATAGGGATCCCGTGTTCACATGCAATTAGAGTATGTGACTATTTACATATTGATTCGACCACGTATATTCACCCATGTTATGGTTTGAACCATGCCCTTAACACTTATGAGCATGCATTTGTGGTTCCTAAGTCACGGATCATTATGGAGGGATCCCATGGGGCCAAAGTGGTTGCCTAATCCGGCATTGTTGCGGGCCAAAGGTCGACCGGTGAAGTCACGAATAAGAAATGAGATGGATGGAGTGAGGAATAAGGATCAAGAACCGGGATGGCGGAGGGAGGACGCAGATTTGATAGAGAGTCAACCGAAGCAGACATGTGGACTGTGTCATGCTTCCGGGCATAACCGCAGAAAATGTCCGCAATCCGCGGTGCTTCCACAAGCGGCCATGTTCCACACTAGGTAGGTTGGCAAAAATTTATGCATCGGTTAAATAATTGTTGTTCATTCGATGTTTACCTAATGTTTACTATCTTGTCTCCTAACGTAAATACTCTACATTTTTCAGGCATCCTTCCATGGACGACGTTGTATTGGCTCTATGTGAACTTTTTGATTGTTGTTGAATGTACTTGTAATTCTCTATCCAATGTACCTCTATGAAGATTGTGATTTGAGTAGTATGGTTAGAATTGCAAATTAAGTGTGGTTGGACATGTTTAGAATGGTGATATATTGAGAATGACTTTTGTTGTGATTTGAGTGCATTTACATTGTAAAACAATGCCTGAAACAGAGCATTTTCTGCTGGGAAAAAAAAATTTGCCCAGTAAAAATCGAGTTTTAGACACTCGAGTTCCTTGGGAAAAAAAAAAATTTGCCCTGTGAAACTCGAGTTTTAGAAACTCGAGTTCCACTGGGCAAATTTTTTTGAAACAGGGCATGCCTCTCTGCCTCTCTGCCTGAAACAGAGCATGCTGTTGGGGAAAAAAATTTGCCCAGCGAAAATCGAGTTTTAGAAACTCGAGTTCCACTGGGCAAATTTTTTTGAAGCAGGGCATGCCCCTCTGCCTCTCTGCCTGAAACAGAGCAGTTGGGGAAAAAATATTTGCCCGATGGAACTCGAGTTTTAGAGACTCGAGTTCCTTTGGTATCTCGATTATTTAAATCGGTCCATTTGGTCTGATTTGGTCTAATTTGGTCTGATTTGGTCTAACTTGGTCTGATTTGGTCTGATTTGGTCTATTTTGGTCGAATTTGGTCTTATTTGGTCTAACTTGGTCTGATTTGGTCTGATTTGGTCTCATTCGGTCTGATTTGGTCTATTTTGGTCGAATTTGGTCTAATTTGGTCTAACTTGGTCTGATTTGGTCTGGTCTGATTTGGTCTGATTTGGTCTCATTCGGTCTGATTTGGTCTATTTTGGTCTATTTTGGTCTAATTTGGTCTAATTTGGTCTTATTTGGTCTAACTTGGTCTGATTTGGTCTGATTTGGTCTGGTCTGATTTGGTCTGGTCTAATTTGGTCTCATTCGGTCTGATTTGGTCTGATTTGGTCCATTCAGTCCACTTTGTTCCATTTTGGCCGGGAAGATCCATCTTTGTGTACTTACATATATAATTGGAAACAAGAAGTTTAGGTTGAGAGCCCTTATTCAAAATCTACATTTATTAAAACAAATTCTCGAGTTTGGGGGTCAGCTGTCCACCATTGCTACACTGATATTCATAGTGCTACATGTGCTGCTCAATAGCTCGGCACTGTTGAACCCTATCTAGTCATATCATTCACACTCACGTCAATACACAGATCTGCATCATTTTGCAATGCACTGTTTTCAAGGATGCAGAAGACCCCTGAAAAGTTTATGATGCATTTAACACAACTCGATATTGTCTTGTCAAGTTCATGTCAGATGAAACACAAGCATGCTAAATACTCTTCACATGAATACTATTCAGCTGAATAGTCATGGCAGTACACTGCAACTACTGCCCAGAATAAGAGAATCTCACTGTGACATTGGGAACATTTGAACAAAAAATTCGTGCAGTGGTTTTCCAGCCTGTATTGACATGACAAGCCTGAATATATTAAATTTTATTATTGAATACACAGTGGAATGAGGTTATAAATGTACCACAATTCTTTTCTTATTCCTACACCACTAACTTTGTAGGTTGAGTAAGCTATGAGTCGCAACGCCTCAACATCATCTCGTACTCGTAGAAACAAGTTTCAATCTACTTCAACAAATGAATTATCACAAGGTCCAGCAGATTAACAACTACAAACATACACAGACCACTATGGAGGGAAATGGGTTGGAAAGAAGAGAGATTTCGTTAATATGCCAATATACACGTACGAGAGTCTTGGAAGCGTTGGCCACATCATGGTCGGCAAACCTACAAAACTAAGTACAGATACCACCGCAATGGAGTTCACCGTAGCAGAACCACCATGGTCAACCCTATACGAGAAGAGGTGTGAGTTGGAGGTGTATTGTCGATGGCACGGGTTACGAGTTCCTAAGGCACGCTCAGCCGAGTTACCTAGAGATGAGCCTGCCAACATACTTGCTCGCCTTGAACAAGAGAACAATCAAATGCAAAGGCGGTTAGACCGTTTTCATGCAGTCCAAAAAGCTAGGAAGCATCTAAAGGGGAAGGCGCAAGAGCGAGCCATGAAGTCTATTAATGAAATTACTGCGTTAGATGATGAAAGTGACATTTCAGACTTCTCAGATTCAAGCAATGATGACTTCCAAAAATTTCTACCTACGAACATTCAACGTTGTTGTTGATGTATACACGTTTTGTGCAATACAAAATGTTGTTGATCGTGAGGGCAAATGATCCTATTGTACGTGCACCTTTTGCAAATCTAAAGATGAATTGTTCATTACTTTTGGCTAAGTTTATAGGAAATCACTTGCTCATTTTTTCCCTGTTGTTTGTTGTTGGTATGTTATGAAAAGGTGTACTTGTATTAGTGTTTGCAAGAATTATAAGTGCTTGGTGAAAATTATGGTCTAAACTCACATAATGTACAAAGCATATTTCAACAAGTTAAACTCAAATGGTATGCATATCAGCATATGGATAAAGTCAATTATTTCTCTCTAACTCCTGTCAATCTCAAACCTTGGATCACTCCCAGCAGACAAAGTCTTAATTGCTTCAATAAAAACATCACACAGTTGGTATTCCCCACCATGAATACACAGTACTTGCTACATCTGAGAATTTTTACGACTCCAAAGTCGCAGTAGTTTTGAATATGGCTCTGTTTAATATTGAGAGTTTGACTTAGACAGTAATATGCTACATAGTTGCAAACTCATGTTCGCATGTATTGAATTGTATATCAACTGATCAACCTTCGACATTTCTTTATCTTTATCTTTTTATCATTCAAAACACCAACAAATACCAAGCATACTAAATAATTGATGCCTTCAATAACCACAAGGTCCACAACTTACTCACTGAGGATTTCTTTTTCATATTTCCCCCTTTCATTTTCACAAAATTTTGAACCATCCTATTCTTAAAAAGAGATGTTGATAATAAGTATCCATATTATTACTTTTCTTCTAATGATGGTATCAATTAAAATTTACCATGAATGTTTCACTAGATTCTCTCGATGTTTCCCCCCCCCCCCTTCTTCTTCTTTGGTTTATCAAAGGGATTAAAAATAATCTTCCATTCACTAAAAAGGAATCACAAGAAAAAAGAATTTACTCGCTTATCACCTTTACTAAAATATAAGTATTAAAATCTGAAATCCGATAATTGACCAATGAGCAGGAATATATGAATCAACAACGCCACCCTCAATGAGGTGCAAATATATCAATTTGTTCGGACCTGTAATTGGTCCAGAGAAGAGACTATGATGATAACAAGCAGCTTTCAATTTACTTAAACCCATTTAGATTGAATAATAAATATATCCAGCAAGATATGGTACATGAACCATTCTCAAATATAAAATGGTCTCTAATCATATTCACAACAAATTTTGTATTCACTGTGAATGTTTTCTAGGCCAACCCAGAAAATTAAGAACCCAAAGCCGAAGGATCCTTCAATTGAAGACACCAGCCTTGTACAATCTGCAGATTCTCAGAAGAGGAAATCATTAATGCACTTCTCACTCATGCTCAGGTCAATCCGCTCATCCATCCTCAACTTCCCCGCATTAAAACCAAACAGCCTACAATCACATGGAAAGGGTGAAGTGTAATTGTCAAAACTTGATAAAGGACAAGGTACAAAGCCTACAAATTAGTACGAGGCATGCATATATGTGATCATTTAAACTAGAAATCTAGAAGCAACCAAAAATCTCCCAACTAACAGAAACATCACAAGAAGATACAAAGTAATTTCATATTCTGGGTCTAGAAGCTCTACCATTTCCCAAACCTCAATGGTAAAATTATTAATCAAGGTATACTTAATAGGGCTTTGTTTAGTTAGACACTAGGTCTAGACCCTCATTTCTATCTCCACCACATGCATAGCTGAATCCCAATCTCACGAATAGAAAGATTCCATATATACAGACCAAAATAGTAGGAGTCATGACAAGAGTATGTATTTGAATTACACTATTAGAAATAATATATTATGTGGTCGCAGCACCTTTCTGAAGATATTAGAGCCTTTCTCATCCAAAAATAATATGGAAAAACCATGAAACTACACAATGAATTGAGATGAGACCAGAACATGGTCAACATTTCTAAAGTAAAATAGGATCATTAATGGCATACTTGTCAACAGCAGTGAAAGGTGAAATATCTTCGTCCTTTGCACTGCTAAGAATCACATTGGCCTAATGTCATCATATTTAATGACTGACACGGAGAGACTCATATACTGCAACTGGTTTACTGCCATGCGCATATCTCCATTAACTCTGTCTGCAAGTTCCTCAAGAGCAATCTAAAACAATAAATAGTGAAAAATTCAGTGAATATATTATTGCTTAAAATTAATAAAAAGGAGACTCACAAGGCTAAAAAAATAAAATATTACATGTCAGAAAACAGCAAAACTATCCACTTCACCACTATAAACTTTTTGTTTTTGTTGATAAGTCACTATAAACATTCACTTACGCAGCTATGACCAATTACAAATATAAACTAAAGCATTGATGGAGTATTTACCTGATTAACTTGAAGCCCTTCTGCAGTTGCAACTTGCATTAACCTCTTTGCCATCTACCATAAACCAAATTTGGCATTAGTAACTCGGCAATTGGCCGTAGTGGCCTTAAAAATTTAGAACACCAAAAATTTATTTTCCATCACATGGGCATATGCATCCCACACACACATATAGAGTCAAGGCATGCCCAATATCAAGGATCACATGGCCTCCCATTTGTTAAGTTCCATACTTAAATGCTATTCGAGATGCATCAACAAAACTAATCCAAATCTCGGATAAAAGTTTCATGTGGGTATCAATGGCAAACTATGAAATGCCAACAAGTGTGCCTGTGTAAAAAGCACAAAGGGAATATTCTAACCATAAGCACTAACTCTAGTCATTTAAACTTCATCACATAAACAAATAACAAGAGAAGGTCAATTCAGCAAATACTACATGAAAGGACAAGATCACAACTACGTTCAATTTCATGCATAAAAAAAAGTACTCTAAAAACAATTATAGAAATCAGAACAAAAACCTGCTGGTTCGTAGGTTTTCGAAAGTTAAGAAGCAAACAGTAGTTCACAAGACTTTTTAGTTTCTGACTGTATCGATCATTACAAATGCAGATAATAGGAATTTTGGAAATCTTGATGCTAGCAATAAGGTCAGCAACTCCACCCCTATCTCCAGCAGACATCCCATCAACCTCGTCCATAATCAGCACAGTTTTTGGATGCTTTGATCTGCAACTTCAACAATAAACTTTAGCAGAAATTTCAAACAATCATATTCTATGCGCTTATGTGAGATATTAATAAATGCAAGACCAACCGATCCATGTTGACACTGAAGGCCTCATTGCTGACAAGTTCCTTCATAGAATTCGCATTGCTTCCACCAATTCCTTTCTCAATTTTGGCATCAACCTTCCCACCATTGTCACTAGCATTTACCTAAACGAAATAAGGGAGATCAGGAGGGCAAATGAAAAATCATACCATTGATTTATATGTCTTGGGGGTGAAACTCATGATCTACATGCTCAATAGAAATGTGTATCTTGGTAAAAAATTACCCCACCTCTATTGCCTGGAAATCGAGCATCTGACTAACCAACTTTGCAGAGGTAGTTTTTCCTATACCAGGAGTTCCACTTAATAGCACAGCTTTTTTGGCACCAGAATCATTTTGTTTTTATCCCTTTTTCTTATTTCCAGTATCAAGAAATTGCTTGTTCCAATTTGTCAACCAGTCATGATGTTGCTTAACCTGCACATCATTCGATAACTAAATCCTTCCAATTCTTTTTCCAGATTGAGATAAATGAAGATATAAATTTAGTTCCAAAAGCAATGGCAGAAAAATGAGAACTAACACACATACCAGTGACTGATTTCCAATAATATCATTTGGAACCTTTGGCCTATATTTTTCCGTCGATGTTAAGTCACTCTTAGCAACTGTTTTAGTTTTATGCTTAGCTGGGGACACCCCTGAGGTCCAGCCTTTGCTAGATACATTTGTTGCCAACGAGTTGCCAATGCTATCTTCTACAATAATCAATTTGCCAACATAGTAAGAGAAAACAAAGGAATAACACAACTACTTGGTTAAGTCACTATCATAAGCATTTCTATGTCCAAAGACTAAAAATTGATTCGGCCTCCCATTTCCTCCAACATGCTAAAATATCAGTCCAATGGACAGTTCACAATTATCTCATCTTTAAAAATCACCATAATAAACATTTGAACGGTCCAATGGACATTTGAACAGTCCAATGGACATTTGAACGGTCCAATTTAGCCTGACACGTTAGATTGACTATGTTTCTTCAGCTTACTTGCTCTTACCTTAACCACACCAGAATCAGCTTGCCGGCCCCAGCCTAGCAGAACCTGTTCAATAGTAAAACTATGAGTAATACTTTGTTGTCCCATATTATTTACTAATAAGTTTGAGACTTGTTAAAGCTTCTTGCCCAAAAGCTTAAGCGAGTATGTGGAGAAGCCTAACTAGTACATAATTTCACAACCAAGACCATACCAAACTCAAAATGTGGAACTTATCTCTTTCACACCCCCTATCATGTGATGGCCCCAAAAAAAAAAAAAGGACAATCCAATATGACTAATATTCTCCAACCACCTGAACATCTAGAATAGAAAATGTGTCACAAGCAAATAAGTTCTTTCTCCTAAAAAAATAATTTGAACTGCAAATTTTTTTCATAACATCTAACAGTAGATTGACATATCTGATTTCCTATTTTGGCAGTTATAAAACTGACTGGAATTAACTAGTGCAAGGGAAAATTTGGATTACGCTCTTTAGGCTACAGCTAATGTGTAATCATATATACATCGATTTTTGCTCTTAGAAGCATTGGTGCAAAAATAATCATAAGGAGTATGAAAGCTTGTGCCTATGTAGATCATATATGTAACTTATGTTACGTAATGGAAAAAATATTTTTGAGGTTCCAATAACAAAAAAGTAGTAGCCATATGATAGGCTGCTGCTTTATAGAGTAAGGTCCCAAGGGCAGGGCCTCTGCCAATGATAACCAAAATGGGCTTAGTCCCCATTTATGGACTTCTTTTGTTTTTTGTTTCAAAGGTAAAATCAAACCTAACAGAGATATGATCTGAAAGTGTTTGGAAAGAAAAACCAATCATAACAGAAAGTAAAAATTATTATTGTATTGAAGCATGAAATTTACATTTGGGGAAAAAATTCATTGTAGCCATAGAAAGATCACACTGAAAATTTTTCTATCAATTCTTTATTCATTCATTTGTTCACTCATTTATGGCTTATATTGGTATATATTTCCATATGTCTCCAACTACCTTTACTTGCTTCTGCTGGAGAGTTGCAAACCAAGCCACCAGCTTCGAAATATCCTTTAAGCTAGAGCTCATTACCAAAACAAAATGTCCATATATGACTAGCCTTTATTAAATATACAGCATCTTATAGGAGTGCCACCGAGAATTAATAATGTATATATTTTTTTTTTGATACGTAAATGATATTATGATATAAATGATAATGATATGCATAAATTGACTTCTCTTCAACCACATTTATGTATTTCACTTCTGCAGTTAAAATAACATTTTTTAAACGTTTGTATCACAATGAGAAAGCTTGGAGACCTATACACACATTTACGTGTGTGCAGACAGTAAGCCTTTTTCTAATTAAAAAAATATTAGCTGCCTTAATCCTGTGACAGGTTGAATTTGAAAACAACAATCAAATACTGCCAGCAGAGATGAAGGAAAACATGTTCGCATGGCTTCCTCAAATGAAGAATGAATCAAGCTATTTTAAGGCCCACTGAACATAAAGAATATAGCCCCAAGGCCCTGGCTCAGGGGATAATGGGGTGAGGTGGAATGAATGAATGAATGCAGGTCAAGCATATGAAAGGCACAGAGATGATACTTGTATTTAACAGATTACATTCACAAAGGCTACATACCTAAAGGGTACATATAAGGACCATTTAAACAATAATTCAACAGCAAAAGGCTCAAAACATGAATACAAATGAATGAGTTAGATGAAATTATTAGTATACTAACCTGCTTGTTCGAAGCACAAATTCCTCAGTTTCTTTGATAAGATCTTCTGTAAGCAAAGGTGCTTCCTACATTTATCAGTACATAAAGATCTCAGTTACAGGAGAATACAACGGGAGTTATTGTTTAGCAGAAATTATTAACCAGACCTGGGTCACTAGGGAGTACACAGGTTCACCAGTTTCCAACATTGTAAGATTACTGCATGGACAATCAGCACCTAGTCGAAGAACAAGCTCTCCGGTGCTTATTCTAGCATACAAAATAGGGCTTGAAGGAAGCATGTCTTCAGAAGAAGCTGATTCTGCAGCATCTGTAGTGACCTCCCTCATGACAGAGTCTAATGATTTAGTGGCAATAGCCTGACGCCTTTTCTGGGAAACACAGCAATTAATAGCTTGTAACTGCTGATACAATAGACAAGAATTTAGATCCGGAATCTCATCCATAGGAATCCCAGCCACATATTGCCCTTCAGACCAAACTCTTCTCAGCTACATATGCAATAGAATTCAGAACATATGTTATCTGAAGATTAATGATAAAGAAGCATTAATGCATCCTATTCCAATGTATCAAAGCGACACTATATTGCTATCTCAAAAACTAGTGATATTATAACAAAAACTATGCTCTAGGTGAAAACAGAATAAGAATATTACTTAACAGGAGAAATGTGCACCAATATGTACTGAAAGTGATCACTAACATTGTAAATATCACTAGAACATGTGCAGTTTTTTTTTTTTTTTCCTTTCCAAAGATGATGGATGAATTTTAATTTAAGATGACTAATTTCACTGCATTGACAACATATCTTTTCACAAACGCATTTCGTATACCTCGAAGAAAAGACTCAAAAAACCAGATCCCAATGACTTGTAAAGCATGTATAATATTTATTCTTAAATAGAAACCATTTTGAAAAGACCAGAAAATTCAAGTTCTATGAAACTGACTTACTTCCACAACTACCCTGCTCCAAAACAGCACCATTTTCCGCAGGGTTTTGAAGCTTCCAATGACTTCAGCTAGCTTAACAACAAGGCTTTCAGCAGGAGCACCATGAATATCCCTTGGCAAAGATGTTACTGTGGTTGCCTCTGAATCACAGCTGATCTTCCTTCTGAGAAAATTTCCCTCTGCAAATATCTTGCATATATTACAACAGAAGTGAAAGATCATCACAGGAGAATGCATAAAAATAAAAGATAAAAAGTTCATCCAACAAGAAGATTCTGCAACCAGGTCACAAAAAAGTGCACATACCTGCATCAAACAGTGAATTAACCAAAGACAGAACTTTCTCATTATCACCATAATCAAATGTAAGCTTCTCCTCCTTTTCACGAAGCACTAACGACTTGACTGCAGAGAGACTGAGGCCAGGCCTCTCCCTGACAGGTGAAGAACTTGCAGATGATGCCAGACAGTCTTTCAATGACTTCAACTTCTTTCCAGCCCTGGGCAAGATGCGCAAAGGTTGTAGGGAAGCAAGTTAAATACACCGGGAACAAAGAAATGAAATCTCATATTGTGGTAACTAAAGATTACAGCAATGCATGCACTGCATGTGCCCGCAGAGCGGAGGGGTGCCGGGGTGGGGGGGGTTGTTTCGAATTGAGAAATGTATTTTCTTCCTCCACAAAAGGGAAAGCCAAAGTTAACAGCAAAAAAAATAAAGGCAAAAAATTTGAACAACAAAAACTTACTCAACAGCTACAGCCAGTTGCTTAATGACAGACGATGGAGGAATACTCTCTGTGCCGACAGCAACAAAACCTTCTACTGTGGGTATCACTTCTGCACTCTAGAAATAATATCAAATTCCACTTATCAATATGAAAATAAATTACATCCTTAAAAGCAAACAGACATGATTTAGAAGCACTATCACAAACAATTCAACAAGTAAAGAAATCAAAAAATTCCTAAAAAGCATGTGGCAAAAATGAATTAAAAAGCAGCCAAGCTTGGAATTAATTTTACTGTAACTCATTGCCTCACATTATCCACATCCACATCCACCACATTTCAGGTATTGCTTCTTTTTCAAGATTCACCAATTTTGCGTTTTTTAACCCTTATGTAATGTTTGGGCGCGGGGGGAGGAGGCTGTGGGGCATCATCCTTAGGCTCATCATCGTGCTGCAAAGACATTAGATGCATACAATCAATATTCGGTGTAATGATAAGAATAAAGTGAACCACAAGATATATCATTACATTGTTGGTAATGTTATCATACCATAGAGCTGCCTTTGTGTCCTATTTTGTGTCCACCAGTCCCACAAGTGGGTGCTCTTCTAGTACGTTGTGGTCTACCTCGTGGGGGTGAGGGCTGCTGAGGGGGATGCTCGTCCGGTACATCAGTGTCAATCCCAACTGGAGGCCCTAAAGGGTCGGATGAGGATGAGGTAGGTGGGTAATGATGCTCTGTATAGCTAGGAGTGGGGATCATTGTCATGGGCAAAGTGGGTGCATTGGAGCTGGTGGGTGGGTATGAGGGTGTCTCAGGGTGCGTAGGAGGGGTCATATGAAAATCAAAACCGAGATCAAAACTAGGCTGCGAAGGAGGGGTGGGTGAAGGGACCTCGAGTTGAGGAGATGCATCTGGGATGGGTGGAGGAACCTCAGGTGGAGGAGATGCGTGTGGGATGGGTGCAGGTACCTCGGGACTAGTTACAACCCGAGGGGTTGTTGCACGCCGACCACGGCCCCTACCTGCACTTGTGCTTGGGCTTGCTGTAGCAGGCCGACCACGGCCCCTAGCTGCACTTGTGCTTGGGCTTGCAGTAGCACCTTGACCACGGGTCGATGTACTTCGGGGTGCTGGGTTTGTGCTTGGGGTTGCAGTAGCTGTTGACTCAGTCTCATGCCCATTGTTTGCCTGCCCATTTGCTGCAAGACCACCACCAAGCCCAGCCACATTATTTAGGACACATCGGGCATGGTTGTGTGCTCGGCTGCCTACAGGAAGCATCTCCAACAGTGCTAAATGGCTTTCAATCTAAAACGGAGAAAGAACCAGTACAATCAGATTTGATCTACTCAAATACTCAACTAAGAACAAAAAGTGTTATTAGAATACTATATGTAATAGAAAGTCTTTTTAATTGGAGGTCAGTCAGATCAAACCAGATTTGCTGAAAAAAGAAATCAATTGATTCTACGTTCCTACATGTACTGAAGAAAAAACAAAGTAGGCAATAAAATCTAATTTAACACATTACCGTTATATCTAATTTAGCGCTGTTGCGGTCGACATACTTTCGAGTGACCGAACGGTACCAGCGGTAATAATCATGATTGCGAGGCATCTCACCAATCTGAGGAGGTGCATGGCAAACTCGTTGTTGTCTCGTATCCCATGTAAGGATATACGGTCCATGCTCCTCCCTCCAATTTTTTTCCACCTTCCCACGTAAGTCTATTCTATGCAGTCTATCATCGTACACAACATGGTCGGGCCGCTCTTGCGCCAACCCAAACTGTCGAAGGACACGATCTGGGTGGTGTGTCTCTACTATGCAAAAACACACCAGTGGCACCCTTGCCGTCCACGTATCCCTCCTGCGACGCAGAAGTCAGGAAGGTGGCCGAAGTCTGCCTCATATGGCTGCCATATAATCTACAGTAGAAACAAAATACAATTATCATAGCATCTTAAAATGTGAAACAAAGGAGAATACATAGATAAAGGGAAAAACAAAAATTAAAATAGAAGATATGTTAAAGCAATGATTTCAACATATTCTTAAGGAAAATTAACATAACTTCCACAGAAATTTTGTATATTATTACCTGGTCCGGCTGCATTCTAACTAATTGCT